>NC_073691.1:28658420-28691129 GCF_029784155.1 Uranotaenia lowii | reverse complement strand
CACAGAAAGTTAAAATCATTGACATTGAAGAAAGAGCTAAATAAATTTTTATACAATCTAGGCGAAAAAATGGCCATAACAACCTTGCATCGTTCTATTTAAGCAATCGAAAAAAAACTTGCATTGTCAAATCAACTATGCATGATGGTCATACATTTGAGATATTGATGTTGAATGAATATCATCATGGACACACTATGTAAATTTTGATAAATTCAAACTTTTGGGTTTTTTTTTTCATCTGTCTTGAAATGAACATTTGAAATCCATACCGAAAATTTACTGATGAGGTATCTTAGTGGATATTAATAATCAGAAGATATTAATACTTTGGATATCAAATCTGATCACAAATTTACATTCCGATCTTAATCTTTTATCAAAATGATGACTTCGTAAATTGACCAAAACTCTACAAAATACGGAACATTTTGTTTGCCGCTGTCAACCTTTTTCAAGGGAGAGTTCAAGGCCCACCGAGAGAAACAAAATACTTCTTTCTTTTACTTCAAAATCATAATAATTATTTTTTATCGGCAGAATTACGAAGTTAGTTGATTGGATTACTCAGATTCTCATAGGGAAACGATTGTTCCTGCTTTAATATATGAATTTTACATACAAATATTTTTTTTATTAAAAACTGTTGAAATATTGAATTTCAACTGTAATTGTTTTGTTTGTTCGGAAACCTGGTGTTAAAAAATACTCATCATGAATGACATAACTCAACAAGACAAGAAAAAAAATTGAATCCTTTAAAACTAAATTCATGCAGATTGCAAAAAATATTTTCTTTTATTAGTTTAATTATTTCGTCATTGTATTTCGATCTGGCTTTTTGTTTTTTCTGACCGCAAAATCCAAATTAAAGCTTAGTTCTTTTAGAATTGGGACACTTTCCTTTGCTAATAGCTCATTTACTAGTAATCGTACATTCAAAATTTTAATAGCATTTTTCTGTCTGTGAAAAGTACTATTCGTCCTGTTTTTTTTCCAAAAATTTTAATTTACGCGGTCCTGAGATATTTATGATGCAGAAAATAAGAAAAAAATAATTTTGCACAGTTTCCTTCAAAATCCATCATTATTAAATTGATAGCTGACAAAATCGTTGATTATTCAAAGAATTTCTGTGTATTAGTGGTGAAGAAGTATGCAAACACTGCCAAAATGATCCACAAAGTTAATATGTATGTACGTCAATGGAGTGATCAAGTCTCGCCTAGAGGAAATATTGACAGTTCATAACACATTTCCCAAGCTAAGTTTCGGTTTCAGAAAGGACTGCTCTGCCATTACCTGTGTACAATATTTCACCAACTATATAAAACAAGCTCAATCCACAAAACAACAAGTAATCGTCGTATTTATCGACATCTCAAAAGCCGTTGACTCGATTAAATTAAAATTACTGATGAATCACTAACAATAACAATTCCTCCTAAAATTGTATCCTGGATTGGGCACTACCTTAAAAAAAGAATAATGATCCTAGAATACAACGATGGTACTCTTCAACAAGAAGTAGGTGATGGTCTACCACACGGCTGTCCCCTATCTCCACAACTTTTCAATAGATACATACTACAAATCTACACACCGCTTCATCAGAGGACTGTAAACTCCTGCAATTTGCTGACGACTTCACGATAGTAATTAAAGGAAACGACCTAAGAGAAATGGTACACAAACTGAATACGTATCTTGACAATCTCAAACAATGTATGGACCCGATCAACCTTAAGACTAATCCCAGCAAAAGCTCGGCAATAGTTTAAAAAAAAAAAACATATCATCTCAATATAAAAATATGTGGAGAAAATATAGAAATAAACAATACACATTGTTACCTTGGATACGTTCTAAATAGGAATCTTACACACCGAAAACACAGAGATCATGTCAGGATGAAGGCATCCAAAAGACTTAATATTATCAAACTATTAGGAAGAAAAAGCTCGGGGTCGAACAAAGAAACCCTAATCAGGGTAGGAAACTCAATTATTCGGAGCAGATTAGAATACGGGTCCTCTATCTATGGGATAGCATCCAGAACTTACATACAGAAAATCGAAGTAGTTCAAAATGCCCTTTTTAGGTTCAGTCATGGGCTACTTAAAAGACACCCCTATTAATGTTATTCTCGCAGATACGGGACAGATGCCAATGCAAGTAAGAGCAGAATGGCTTACAAAAAGGGAAATTCTAAGGAGCAAATTCTCTAACAACCAAATAAACAAATTTATAATCAACGCAACTGAGAACGAAGTAGACAACGGTTCATACCTAACTAAAACTGCCAGAAAATACGCATATCTCGTAGATCATGTCCATCTAGATGACCCTGAAAGAAACTTTCTGATGAGGAAAAGATTCCTAGAACCAGATATCTCACCATCATAAAAACCTCCCTGGGGAAAACCAACAGTAAGAAAGAAAATGTATCGAAACCTGGAAAAAAGAATTTTTTGAAGTGTATCACACCAAATACAAAATCTTTAATAAAATATACACTGATGCTTCCAAAAACACACATGGGGTGGCCATAGGGATATTTTACGAAACCGACAAACAGAAACACGCCGACAAAATAAATGTGAACTAGCTACTCGATAACAAATGCCGAACTACTTGCTATCAAAAGTGCACTAGACATGACAAAGAGAAAAGGCTACCAAAAAAACTGTGATCTTTACGGACTCGGCCAGTGCCTGCAAAATCCTAATCAATAGAGATAAATGGCACCAGAACTCTCTAGCATGGATGATTATGAAAAGAATTAGAGAGCTTCTGCATACGTTAATAAACATCCAATGGGTTCCCAGCCATACAGTCATAAACGGGAACGAATTCGCCAACGACCTTGCAGTACAAGCCACAATGGAAGAGCAAACAGATTTCACGGCACTGGTCCTTGGTGACTTGCTTCTTACAGCAAAACGACAGACCTGGAATGAATGGCAATTATTATACCAAGAACAATCGTTGTCGAAAGGAATATTTCACTACCAATTCCACCAAACCGTACCTCCCCACGTCTGGTTCAAAATCCTACTCCTAAACCCGGAAGAAGTCCGTACAATCTGAAGGATCCGCTCAGGACACACGCTCACGAAAGAAAGAAAAGCCAAATTTGGATGGGAAGAAAATGGCTTATGTGAAACCTGCAATGAGGAAGAAAATTTGAAACACATCCTGTACTACACAGAAAAAAATAATGAATTTCACGTGTACTTGAAAATGGTTGCACGTAAATTAATAGAACCTGTAAAACAATAAACCTGTAATTGTAAATGAATTTAACTGGAAGTTAAATGAAAGTCATTTAATATTAAAGTAAATGTCCTTCAACAAAAAGAAGCATGACATTCACCGCATTTTACAGGTCGAACATAATTTTCTCGAGTATAATTTTAAATTGTCACTAAAAATTACTTGTTCTAGAATAATATTCAGTGGCTCTTCATTTTGTTCTTAAAAATAACAACTTGATTTAACACAGTGTTCAGATGATCAAAACAAAAACAAACATTCGTGATTCGTGCGGGCCGAAATGAAAAGTTATCCCGAAAAATCGATTGAATGGTGGTTCCTGATGCACTAGACCGACAATCCGCCGAAGAATATTGCTCAGGAAGCAGCTGGTCACTAATGTTGTTCAAAACAGAGAACCGTCAACAGGAACTTTTCGAAGCAAGTACATCAAAACTGTACAAAGTTTCGTACGAAATGAACTATTTTCGATCGTCGCTTCTGACTTAACGGAGATCATCAAACCATAAAGGTGAGTTTAATTAGAATTAGAAACTTACATATTTTGCAATATATAAACTATTTTCAGGTGATATACATCATTCCAATCTATCAGGATTGTATAAGTATTTGTCCGGTAAAAAGTCGAGTTCTGCATCTATGGCGATATGGTGACTAAGAACGGAGGAATTCCCACTCATTACTTATCCCACGTTCCAGTAAAGTGGCTCAACCTAAATGAAACACACAATAATCCACCGGAGAAATAATTCAGCACCAACATGCAGCTGGTCACCGAAGCCGAAAGAAAAAGTGTTAGCTCCACTAAAAATGCCTTATTATCGAAAGTTCATCTGTATCAAAAGCTTAAAAAGGTGAGTGAATCTCGTTTATATTACTTTCCTATTTATAGCTTAAAGAATATTCAAATGTTCCTTTAGCTGCGATTTCAGCCTTTGATGTCCCTGAATCATACTTTGAACATATCAGTTTTGAGCTTTTGAGCCCTTTCAGACCTAACCGCCTGCACAAAGTCATATGCGATCTTTTACATGATGCTCTTCTCAATACCTATCGTTTTTGTGTCGAAGTTCTGACCATAAGAGTCTTCGTTCCCCCACTTGAATAATAATAATATTATATATTCTTTCCACAAATTACAACTTGAAACATTTAATGGAAATTTTAATTGGTACTAAATGGTTTAAAAATCGTATCGTTATCTTGCGAAAATATGAAAAGCCTTGGTATCAAATTCCATAGCCTGGTTGATTACACAATTGATTACACAATTACGAGTTAGGATTTGAACGCACTCTTTCAAAACAGATAGTTGTATTACAGTTGCAGCACAGCAATTCAGGCGCAAACAGCTTCACGCTATGTTCAGTGTTTTTGTTTTGTAAATTTTCATTTGATTCATTTTAAGATATTCAATTTGTTATTTAAGATGGGTCTTAAAATGACGTAAAACACTTATTAACATAAACAAAAACTCCCTTAAAGATCTTGAACGAAAGACGCCTATTTGCTATGCTTCATCGTGTTCTATTAGACCAAACTTTTATGTTGCAATATAGATTCTCTCTAGTCGTTTTTTACAGGATATTGATAATTATTTCTGTATAAATATTTTTTTTATTATTTCAACTGTCTAAATCGCTTAAATTACTTTTTCGTTGAGTTCTATAATAAATCTTTTTTATTTGTTTTTTTTTTTGTAGCCTGTTTATCGCTCAAACAACAAATTTTCATTTTACTATGTCCAGAAACAACCAGCTATCCTCGGCTATGAGGTTACGTGAATCCGTGTGGAAAGTTAAAGTAGAAATGAAACGATTTCGAATTTCTCGAAGATCAACTCCTTCAATATCGGCGAACGTAGACGGTCCAAGCGATAATTCAAAGGTAATTTTTAAAACTTCGTGAACTTAAACGAACTTTTTCCAGGTTTAAAATGCCCAGGGTTATACCGGAAATATTTGTTAAAACTAGATTGAAAGAGTTATTCTTTTATCATTTCAGACTACACTCCAAGACGGTACCGATAACCGGATTTAAAAACAAAGACACCTTTAACAAGATAAAGATTGACGATCTTTTTGCACAAAATTTAAGACCTAAAAAGAATTCAACCGTACTGGTCTGGACTCGGTTTGATACTTCACTCGCAGAGCTTAGAGGAACCTGAAGGCTCGGATAGCACGCATAAGAATAATAATCTAAAACGGCGTTCTAGTGTTGTTCAATCAAAAGGATAAAAGCCAATTTTTTAACAACATATTATATTGGTCAGCTTTTATATGAAAAGCATAGTGTATCAAATAAGTTTAAGTACTTGCTCGGTTATGAAATTGAAGTTACAAATGGAACTTCAATCCTATTTCTGATTTATTTAAATGAAGTTTTGCGCTAATGATAAGAATTCATGATGATTTAATATTTCCAGTTATTTATCTATATTTTGGAGTAAGGATCTTGTTCTAGAAAAGAGATTTCCTCGACAATGATTCAGTCGAATCTAGCAGCTCGACTTGGTTTACAGAGTAACGATTAAATTCAACATCGATTTCCAGAGTAGTACCATAGTTTAACCAGTAGTTTTGCTGTGAAAGGAAAAAACAGTATGTTTTTCAATCAGATAGCTCGTAACATTTATACCTATTTTGATTTGAAATCATAATGAGGTCATATTTCATATTTAGATCCACCTAAATTGACTTAATTTAAACTGTGCTGAAGAAAATATGTGCGATACCAGACAGACAGACGGATAGGATCAACGTTATTTTTATCGTTCAAAAATTGTTTTTAAAGCAACTGTTATTAGTAAATCTTGTAGGGAAAAAGCAAATATTAGGTTGTATTTTTAATAGAATTGTAAATCTAGCTTGAATCGAGATTACAACTGCTTTTGATGCGTACGAGTTTTTTAAGCTGGACAGTTTTAGCTAGAACTTTTGAAGTTGCAGTATTTTTGGTTAAATAAAGTTTTTTAACATTATATGTGTTGTATTTATTTCATGCGAAAAAAATATAGTAATATTTTAAGAAAACAAAAAATAAACATATGAAGCTTAAGAAATTCAATGCACCAAAATTTTACAGTACTGTAAAATTAAACCAGCTTGTAATATAAATGGTTCACTTAAAAATAAATGTCACGTGATTTTTTTTTTCGACCTGTAAAATTACAGTAAATGTCCTGCTCCTTTTTGTTACAGGATATTTACCGTAATTTTACAGCAATTAATTTTTTCTGTGTACTGCCCAAGATTCAATATGGGAATAAGCTTATACTCTACACTCGAGTACTGCAAACCACTAGAAAAAATACTTGAGGAAAACAATGAGTTGGACCCCAAACAAGTAGTAGAATTCCTAAATGACCTAAATGGTCTTAGCCGTCACTTTAGAGAGTGACACACAGCAAAGAAAAAAAAAGGTCCACAAAGTTCAAATTAAGCATTGGAGAGAATCACATGATCGGCAACTACGGTTAGGGTCTTCAGGAAAGTCAAGTCTCATACTAGAATTTTTATTTTTTTATAAACGAAAAACTAAAGCTGAAATTTCCAAAAACTTTTTCTACGAGATCCCAAAAGTGTTGTCTATTTATGAGTCTTTCAAACCTAATCTCATCATTTCTGATGGACGACAAAAACCGTATTTCAAAGAAGTCCCAGCGATTGAATCGTATACAATTTCTGCTAGTGGAAAGGTCCCAAGCAGATTATGCATTTGCTGATCGTTTTGTATAAAATATAATGATTTGCCAAAAATCTGCTCCTGTGGAAAAGTACAACAATTTTCAGATCGGAAACTTTGGTTTTCGCTGTTTTTTAAAGCCTAAAAAGAGTAATCTTTTATGTACCCTTCGCAAACTACGATCTATACTAACCGATTATACTTTAAGTTCAATCTCATGATGGTTTAAATTCGTTATTGACAGATTTTGCAGCAGAATTTCCATTAAAAACGCTTTGAAGTGGCTCAAAAATAATCATGTTTTGTTAATTTAAAAACAGCTGTATCCACTAAATTGCCCTTAGTTTCTTTAAAAAGGGAAGTATCGAACCGAAAGTAGCAGATATTGAAGGAGGAGTGTATCCACTTAAAATACAGATTGGACAAAGTACCGTCAAACGGGGCAACATGCAAAAGCAGGGTTAGATGCAACATTTGTATACCACAACACTCATTCAATTTTTATTTCAATATGCTGTAATAAAGTTATCATTGAATGATAACAAATTGATGATGACATAGTTTTTAACATCGTGAAAGAGTTTTTCAAAGTTTTTGATTCTCATAAAAAATTTAATAAATCGAGCAATAGATGTACAAATTCAGATGTACTGTTGGTGTATAAATATTTTTCAGACAATCCCCAAATTTTTTTAAATAAATATTTTTATAACTCAGTTAGCTGTCTGGAGAAAAATGCAACAAAATGCAAATCAGAACTAAATCTCATAAATCGCGTTTCCATATGCTGGGATATAATTGTTTTGCATCATGCGTTTGTTAACATTAAAATTTCATCCATTCTAAGATTTATTCACATGATTTAAGATAATAGAATATTTTGTAGTATTTTTAACCCCTAAATTTATGCATCAGATTAACACTTTTTTCTTCAAAATATTTTTGGCAGAAAAAATGTAAAATTTAATTCGAAAAAACCAAAAATTACTGCAATTGGCGCTTTATGCGTTATGACATCACAAATGTATCAAAAACTTTAAATTTTCCAACGTTTTCATTTGATTTTTCATTAATTACAGAGTTTGTTGCAACTAACCCCTTTTTCTTAGTAGGGTGAAAATCGCATGTTTTTGTAAATTTAAAATCAACTGGTTATACCAATAATTTTTCAGACTACGTCATTTTGGTGTCCCATCAACCTTAAAACTTTTGATGTACAAGAGGTATGATTAAGCATTAAGATTTTAGAAGCCATTGAAGTTGAAAAATGTTGCATGTTGCCCCAGTTGACGGTATAAGTTGGAAAAAATGATCAATATCATGACAGAAAAAAGTGTGCGCTGACCGATGGGAGATACCAAGAATAAAGTAGACATTTTTCTCACAAAAAAACGACGATTTTTTTTTTAAATTTTTTTATGAATTATCATGATATTACCTTTATTTTCTTCATAGAACGTATTTCGATCAAACGAATGGTTTTTGAGATACACACATTTGTAACTGTCCCATTTCTAAATGCACTAAGCTTTAGAACAGTATTTCACTCACCACTAACCCTTCATTTTATTAAACTTTTGTTCGACGATAGTCCAATCAGCAGAACTCATGCCAATTAATCAATTACTATGCGTATGGCGTACGATTAGACCGGATCTCAATAAATGCTCAATAATGTATTTATGATGTTGAAGTGAAATAATTTGACACTAACCAGATCACAGTACCCTACTAAGAGGTTTAATTGAATAAAAAAGAATACCACAAGTGTAGTCTTTCTACACCCACAAATCAGACTGTACTCCAATAATGAACTTCCTCGAAGGTGGAATTATCGGTATGAGATTCTATGCCGGACCGTCATTAACAAGCTTTCTAATAACTGGCAATGTCCACCCAGCGCAACTGCATTGCATACGTCTGAAAAAAAACCAAATAAAACATTTCCTATATCCTATCACAAGATAACGCAGGATGGAAACAATCAGCCAGCAAGGATTTTGTCGAATGATGTACCGAGCGTTATAAAAATGAAATTCTTTGTTTCCAACCGACGACAAAAAATCACCAGCCAAGTTGAGCTGTGCGTGTGTATGTAAACCGGCCACCAATAGAAAACAGTTTCTTGTTCCCATTCCCACCCCGTTAATAGGCATTGGATTTCTGCAATCTCTTCTATGGGTGTACATAAAACGAAGAGTCCCAAGAACTATCTAAGTGAAGCCCGAGAAAACCACACTGCACTAAAACACGGCGAGCCCACAAATGGGGTGCCAACTGAAAGCAGAATAAAAATCCCGAAAAATAACTAGTCCATTAGCTTGGAGTCTCCTCCAAATGTCCCAACTTTGACTGGGTTCATGTCCGATCCTCGTGTTTGTCTCGGTGTGGTTTCCCTCTATATCTGCAAATTGGATTAAAATTTGCGGACAGTTGAGTTTCTGTAATCCAGCGCTATCGCTGACCACATTTTAATTCGCTTTGCCACTCACTCGCTGGACACAGGACAATCTCAGTACCCACATTCGTACTCTTTTGGCTTCAAAAATCTATGTTCTATTCTGGGCCTCGAGGTACGGCTCGTGTTAGTTGTTTAGGTGTAGGTAGCTACTGACTGGCCAAAGCCACTCGTTTCCTCTGAAATGTGGCCTGGTGGTGACGTGTTTTGCGAAAAAAAGTTTCTGTTCTTTTTTTTCTCAACCCACTAAATCACTAACTAGCTGACTGACCGAAACAGGAATAGTGGATGGGTATATTTGATATTAGAATGTTCATCAATCCAGAAGGGGCCCAGACAGACTAATCCTGAAATGATTTGATACTGTTTGCTACTTTGGCGTTTAATCCGATTGAGGATTGATAGCGAATCGGACACCGGCAAATTTAATTGACTAATTTGATAATGTAACAGTTCAAAAGTTGCTCGTGGATTGAGGCGTTTTTCCTTAAATTCTGGTTCCTTCGAAATTTATAATTATTTCTTTAATACGACAGTTCAACAAACAAAAAATTATAATAAATCTGTTTTCTAGAGGTCCTTGCTTTTGAATTTCCCAGGCTTACGAATATTTTCAGGAAAATAGATAATTTTCACAGTTGAGATAAGAGCTTGTGACATAGCTCAGTTGGCAAGTCTGTTGTCTCCTGAGCCGATGTCCGTGAGTTCGAGCCCAAGAGTAAACATCGAACACAGTTGTACCGGATAGTTTTTCAATAGCGATCCGTCAACTGCAACGTTGATAAAGTCGCGAATGCCATAAAGATGGTAAAACGACTATAATCAAAACAAAAAAAACAGTTGAGATAACTTTTTCAAATTAAACCAAACTCACTTGAAATTTTTTCAAGTTCTGGATCACAAAGTGCACTATAGAAATCACACAACAATAAAAAAAAAAAAGATACACTTTCGGTGAAAAAATCAGGACTCACATAGCAGATACTCAATTTTTCATATTGACTCTTATATATTTTGTGCATCCACACTCAACTGAATGAATGGGAGAATTTGACCAATTTTTTTAATGCTAAATCGCCAAACTACATACCTTTTCATTCTGCCCAATTTTATTCGAGTTAGGGTTGAGAATAATCAGATCGCCATAGTGTGCGTGCATTTGTGAATCGCTGATTGATTTTTTTTTTCCTTTTTCAAGTTTTGATCGGTTTGTCAATTTTTCCGCCTCTCTGTGGCTCTGAAATTTGCTTAGAGCTTTTTATTTCGGATGAAAAATATAGCCACCAAATGTATGTTTATTTTTCGCATTTCGAACTATCTCTGTTTATGTATGAATGTATTTTTTATTGAGCTACGGAAAATCAAGTATCCGTTCGGTTATCACTTTCCAGAATTTTCAATCAGTAGGATCAGTTGAGTTTATTTTCCTATATAGAAGAATTGCATAATGACATTCCTGATCGAAAGATAAAGCGACAAGGAATAGGACGAAAAAAAGAACAAAAATGACAAAAAAATGACACAAAAACGACACAAAAATGAAACAAAAATGACAAAACCATGACATTAAAAATGACATAAAAATGACAAAAAAAAATAATGACACGAAAATTAAACATAAATGATATAAAAAGGACACAAAAATGACACAATAAGGACAAAAATTAAACATAAATGATATAAAAATTACACAAAAATGTCACAATAATGACAAAAATGACACAAAAATGACACAAAAATGACACAAAAATGACACAAAAATAACACAAAAATAACACAAAAATGACACCAAAAATGACAAAAATGACAAAAATGACAAAAATGACAAAAATGACAAAATGACAAAAATGACAAAAATGACAAAAATGACAAAAATGACAAAAATGACAAAAATGACAAAAATGACAAAAATGACAAAAATGACAAAAATCACAAAAATGACAAAAATGACAAAAATGACAAAAATGACAAAAATGACAAAAATGACAAAAATGACAAAAATGACAAAAATGACAAAAATGACAAAAATGACAAAAATGACAAAAATGACAAAAATGACAAAAATGACAAAAATGACAAAAATGACAAAAATGACAAAAATGACAAAAATGACAAAATTGACAAAAATGACAAAAATGACAAAAATGACAAAAATGACAAAAATGACAAACACAACAAACATTACAAAAATTTTAAAAATTACAAAAATTACAAAAATTACAAAAATTACAAAAATTACAAAATTACAAAAATTACAAAAATTACAAAAATTACAAAAATCACAAAAATTACAAAAATGACAAAAATGACAAAAATGACAAAAATGACAAAAATGACAAAAATGACAAAAATGACAAAAATGACAAAAATGACAAAAATGACAAAAATGACAAAAATGACAAAAATGACAAAAATGACAAAAATGACAAAAATGACAAAAATGACAAAAATGACAAAAATGACAAAAATGACAAAAATGACAAAAATGACAAAAATGACAAAAATGACAAAAATGACAAAAATGACAAAAATGACAAAAATGACAAAAATGACAAAAATGACAAAAATGACAAAAATGACAAAAATGACAAAAATGACAAAAATGACAAAAATGACAAAAATGACAAAAATGACAAAAATGACAAAAATGACAAAAATGACAAAAATGACAAAAATGACAAAAATGACAAAAATGACAAAAATGACAAAAATGACAAAAATGACAAAAATGACAAAAATGACAAAAATGACAAAAATGACAAAAATGACAAAAATGACAAAAATGACAAAAATGACAAAAATGACAAAAATGACAAAAATGACAAAAATGACAAAAATGACAAAAATGACAAAAATGACAAAAATGACAAAAATGACAAAAATGACAAAAATGACAAAAATGACAAAAATGACAAAAATGACAAAAATGACAAAAATGACAAAAATGACAAAAATGACAAAAATGACAAAAATGACAAAAATGACAAAAATGACAAAAATGACAAAAATGACAAAAATGACAAAAATGACAAAAATGACAAAAATGACAAAAATGACAAAAATGACAAAAATGACAAAAATGACAAAAATGACAAAAATGACAAAAATGACAAAAATGACAAAAATGACAAAAATGACAAAAATGACAAAAATGACAAAAATGACAAAAATGACAAAAATGACAAAAATGACAAAAATGACAAAAATGACAAAAATGACAAAAATGACAAAAATGACAAAAATGACAAAAATGACAAAAATGACAAAAATGACAAAAATGACAAAAATGACAAAAATGACAAAAATGACAAAAATGACAAAAATGACAAAAATGACAAAAATGACAAAAATGACAAAAATGACAAAAATGACAAAAATGACAAAAATGACAAAAATGACAAAAATGACAAAAATGACAAAAATGACAAAAATGACAAAAATGACAAAAATGACAAAAATGACAAAAATGACAAAAATGACAAAAATGACAAAAATGACAAAAATGACAAAAATGACAAAAATGACAAAAATGACAAAAATGACAAAAATGACAAAAATGACAAAAATGACAAAAATGACAAAAATGACAAAAATGACAAAAATGACAAAAATGACAAAAATGACAAAAATGACAAAAATGACAAAAATGACAAAAATGACAAAAATGACAAAAATGACAAAAATGACAAAAATGACAAAAATGACAAAAATGACAAAAATGACAAAAATGACAAAAATGACAAAAATGACAAAAATGACAAAAATGACAAAAATGACAAAAATGACAAAAATGACAAAAATGACAAAAATGACAAAAATGACAAAAATGACAAAAATGACAAAAATGACAAAAATGACAAAAATGACAAAAATGACAAAAATGACAAAAATGACAAAAATGACAAAAATGACAAAAATGACAAAAATGACAAAAATGACAAAAATGACAAAAATGACAAAAATGACAAAAATGACAAAAATGACAAAAATGACAAAAATGACAAAAATGACAAAAATGACAAAAATGACAAAAATGACAAAAATGACGAAAATAACGAAAATAACACGAATGACAAAAGTGACACAAATGCAAAAATGACAAAATTTGACATAATTTTCTGAAATTTACCTATATTTACAAAAATTAACAGAAATTTTCAACCCAATCTAATATTCGCAGGAATTTACAGAAATTCACAAAATTTATCAGGAATTTTCAGAAATTTACCGAAATTTAAAAAATTTACAGAAATTTACAGGAATATACAGAAATTTACAGAAGTTTATAGAAATTTACAGAAATTTACAAAAATTTACCGAAATTTATAGAAATTTACAGAAATTTACTGAAATTTTCAGAAATTTACAGAAATTTACAGAACTATACAGAAATTTACAGAAATTTACAGAAATTTACAGAAATTTACAGAAATTTACAGAAATTGATTGAAATTTACAGAAATTTTCAGAAATTTAACAAAAGTTTACAGAAATGTTCCGAAATTTACAGAATATTACAGTAATTTTCAGGAATTATTCGAAATTGTTTGAAATTAACACTTGAAGAAATTTTTAAAAAATTACAGAAATTTACAGAAACCTAAAGAAATTTACAACAATTAACAGAAACTCCCAGCAATTCACAGAAATTTACAAATATTCACAGAAATCAACAGTTTTGCAGGTATTTGAAGAATTTTTTCAGAAATTAACATTTATAAAAAAAAATTACAAAATTTTGACAGAAATTTATAGTAATTTACAGAAATATACAGATTTTAACAGAAATTTACAGAGATTTACATAAATTTGAAGAAAGTTACAGAAGTTTACCAAAATTTACAGGAATGTACAGAAACTTTCAGAAATTTCTAGAAATTTACAAAAATTTACTGAAATTTTCCAACATTTACAGAAATTTACAGGCATTTATAGAACATCACAGAAAAATTATAGAAATTTACAAAAATAAACAAAGATTTTCAGATATTTGCTGAATTTTACAAAAATTGAAAAAAAAATTACAGAAATTTACAGATATTTACAGATATTTACAGAAATTTACAGATATTTATAGAAATTTACAGAAATTTACAGAAATTTACAGAAATTTACAGAAATTTACAAAAATTTACAGAAATTTACAGCAATTTACAGAAATTTACAGAAATTTCCAGAAATTTACAGAAATTTGCAGAAATTTACAGAATTTTGAAGAAATTTACAGAAATTTACAGAAATTTACAGAAATTTACAGAAATTTACAGAAATTTACAGAAATTTACAGAAATTTACAGAAATTTACAGAAATTTACAGAAATTTACAGAAATTTACAGGAATTTACAGAAATTTACAGAAATTTACAGAAATTTACAGAAATTTACAGAAATTTACAGAAATTAACAGAAATTTACAGAAATTTACAGAAAATACCAGAAATATTAAGAAATTTTCAAAAATTTACAGAAATTTACAGAGATTAACAGAAATTTACAGAAATTCACCGAAATTTACAGAAATTGATTGAAACTTACAGAAATTCACCGAAATTTACAGAAATTTTCTGAAATCTACATAAATTTACAGATCTTTACAGAAATTTACAGAGATTAACAGAAATTTCCGAGATTAAGAGAAATTTACAGAAATTCACAGAAATGTTCAGAAATTTATTGAAATTTACAGAAATTCACGGAAATTTACAGAAACTTATTGAAATATACAGAAATTTACAGATCTTTACAGAAATTTACAGAAATTTACAGAAATTTACAGAAATTTACAGGAATTATCAGAAATTGATTGAGATTAACACATGGAGAAATTTTGAAAAAAAAATCAAGAAATTTACAGAAACTCAAAGAAATTTACATTAATAACCAGAAATTCGCAGCAATTCACAGAAATTAACATACAGATATACAGATTTCAACAGACATTTACAGAGTTTTACATAAAATTGAAGAAAATTACAAAATTTTACAGAAATTTACAGAAATTTACAGAAATTTACAGAAATTTACAAAAAATTTTCAGCAATTTAAAGAAATTTACAGAAATTTACAAGCATATGTAGAACATTACAGAAAAGTTATGGAAATTTGCAGAAATAAACAAAAGTTTTCAGATATTAGCAGAGTTTTAAGAAATTTTTAGAATATTACAGAAATTTTAAGAAATTTACAGAAATTTGAAGAAACTTATAGAAATTTACAGAAATTTACAGAAATTTACAGAAATTTACAGAAATTTACAGAAATTTACAGAAATTTTTCAGAAATTTACATAAATTTACAGAAATTTACAGAAATTTACAGAAATTTGCAGAAATTTACAGAAATTTACAGAAATTTACAGAAATTTACAGAAATTTACATAAATTAACAAAAATTCACAGATATTCACAGAAATTCACAGAAATCAACAAAGTTTCACAGGAATTTGAAGAAATTTACAGGAATTTACAGAAATTTCAAGAAATTTAAAAACATTTTTTAATAACAGAATATTGAACCTAACAAAATTAGATCATTACAGAAAATACAAAGTTCACGGTTATTTTTAATTTTTTTCAACAAATCAATGGTTGAAACTAAGCCAAAACTTTCAGAATTTCAATTCAGAAAAAAAATCGTTATTTTCAATAATTTTCAACTATCTCGACTTCCCTTTTGGGCGATCAATAATTGGAAAATTCTTAAAAACGTGAAAATGCAAATAATTCGACTTCGTCACCACGACGCATAACTCCCGGGCGGCTGATTGTTAGTTATTTTTCGCGCTCCCGAATGTTGTCACCGGAAACAGAAAGCCCATCAATCTGATCCGAATAAAATCCCCCGGCCAAATTCTGATAGAGTTAGTCGAGGGTTTTTTTTACTGTTGTATCCACTCTCAACTTACCACCATTCATTTTCGGTGTTATCCCCACGATTGTACATTTATTGGCCGCGCATCGTGTCTGGCGACTTCCAATAACTTTTTTTCGTTCGCCCAAAAAAAAAGAACGGCACAGCTCGGTCACAACATCATCGGTGACAGTGGTGATTTTTTTTATGGATACCACAAAATATTTGCCTCAATATTAATTGGATTTTTTCCCGCTCACCCAACTGACTGGAGTGAAGCGAAGTCGGCCATCCGGGTCATCCGAGAAAAAAAAATCGGTCCTCCGATGTTGTCGTCGTTGTCCGCCAGGACACAATTTTTCGGTTCCAATTCTGGTGAATCGATTTTTTAATTGGTATGCAGTTTTTTTTTCTCTCGTTCGTCAATGGCATGTGCATTTCAGCCTGACCCCAAGAGAGTGTGAATGGCTTAAAATGGTGGCCGGCAGATGTGCAAACGAAGAATCCGACAATCATTTGGGTGTTTTCCCCCTCCGGGTGACAGATGCAACTGAAATTATTTCGAATTATCTTTCTGTGGAAGAAAATTGAAAAATGAATTTTACGCATTTTAAAACAGATACAATATTTAAATGAAAATTTTGAAAATGTAAAAGCGGAAACTGAATGTAAAAAATGTATCTGATTTGTCAAAGTAGGAGTCAAAGGTTCCAATTTTTACAAACTGTGTTCAAAATCCCAAAAAAACAGAGCTCCTTTTGAAAAAATCGCAATCGGTAAAATCGAGAAGCGGCCATCAATTGAGTAAAGTGTCTGCCGTCAATCGACTGCTTCCTTTGATAAAATGGCACCCAAAAAGAGTCAAGTGAACACAGTGATACAGTTTATCAAAGACCACACCGGCCACAACTTTCGTCCCGTTCAGGTGTATGACGTACTGATTTTCGACGAACGGTTTTTATCTGCTCTTTTTTGCGGCTGTATTTCTGATTCCACAATACTTCCAAAGAACCAACGAAACGGCCTGACATTTCCAAACAACAGTGCAGCCGAGAGAACTTTTTCTGAATCAAGTGAACAGAGTGAAAATAAAAACCTCGGAATGACACAATTTCGACAATCATCAAAACGGGTGCCATCGTCTCCACCGGCATCAGAACAACAACAACGGGTAGGCGCTCAGAAGAACAAAAAAGACAAAATCCGTCAACCAATTCAATATGGACGTTGTTAGTTTTTCGGTTTTTGTTTTAAATCCCTCGATCCCCCGATTGACGGACAATTCAGAACGAACAAAGTTTAGGGAAGTCCATTCAAATTCAGAACCAAACTCTAACATTGCATTTTTTTTTTCTATTTCTCATTTCTCATTTCTCATTTCTCATTTCTCATTTCTCATTTCTCATTTCTCATTTCTCATTTCTCATTTCTCATTTCTCATTTCTCATTTCTCATTTCTCATTTCTCATTTCTCATTTCTCATTTCTCATTTCTCATTTCTCATTTCTCATTTCTCATTTCTCATTTCTCATTTCTCATTTCTCATTTCTCACTTCTCATTTCTCATTTCTCATTTCTCATTTCTCATTTCTCATTTCTCATTTCTCATTTCTCATATCTAATCTCATTCTTTATATTTCTCATTTCTCAATTATAAATTCTCTTTTCTCATTTCTCATTTCTCATATCTTTTTTCTTTTTTCTCATTTTTCATTTCTCATTCTGTAAATTTATGTTAATTATTGTAAACTTCTGCAGAATTCTGTAAACAAACGTAAATTTCAGTAAATTTCTGTAAATTTTTGTAAATTTCTTTTAATTTCTGTAAATCTCTGTAAATTTCCGTAAATTTCTGTAAATTTCTGTAAATTTCTGAAATTTCTGTAAATTTCTGAAATTTCTGTAAATTTCTGTATATACCTGTATATATCGGTAAATTTCTGTAAATTTCTGAAATTTCTGTAAATTTCTGTATATTTCTGTATATTTCGGTAAATTTCTGTAAATTTCTGTACATTTCTGCAAATTCCTGTATATATCTATATATTTCTGTACATTTCTGTAAATTTCTGTCAATTGCTGAAAATTTCTCCAAATTTATGAAAAACTTTGTAAATTACAGTGAATTTCTGTAAATTTTTGA
This sequence comes from Uranotaenia lowii, assembly GCF_029784155.1. NCBI lineage: Eukaryota > Metazoa > Arthropoda > Insecta > Diptera > Culicidae > Uranotaenia > Uranotaenia lowii. The sequence goes on along the minus strand of NC_073691.1, from coordinate 28,672,716 downwards.
AGATTTCTGTAAATTTCTGTAAGTTTCTGTAAATTTCTGTTAATTTCTGTAAACTTCTGTAAACTTCTGAGAATTTTAATAAATTTCTAAAAATTTCTGTAAATTTCTGTAAAATTCTGTAAATTTCTGTAAATTTCTGTAACTTTTTGTAAATTTCTGTAAATTTCTGTAAATTTCGTTTAATTTCTGCACATTTCTGTAAATTTCTGTAAATTTCTGTAAATTTCTGTAAATTTCTGTAAATTTTTGTAGATTTCTGTAAATTTCTGTAAATTTCTGTAGATTTCTGTAAATTTCAGTGAATTACCGTAAAATTTCTATAATTTTTTGTAAATTTCTGTGAATTCCTGTGAATTTCTGTAAATTTTTGTAAATTTCTGTAAATGTCTGTATATTTCTGTAAATTTCGGTAAATTTCTGTAAATTTCTGTAAATTTCTGTAAATTTCTGTAAATTTCAGTAAATTTCTGTACATTTCTGCAAATTTCTGTATATTTTTGTACATTTCTGTACATTTCTGTAAATTTTTGTAAATTTCTGCAAATTTCAATGAATTTCTGTAAATTTCTTTAAATTTTTGATAATTTCTGTCAATTTCTGTAAATTTCTGCAAATTTTTGTGAATGTCTGTAAATTTTTTCATATTTCTGTAAATTTATGGAAATTGCTGTAAATTTCTTTAAGTTTCTGTAAATTTCTGAAAGTATCTGTCAATTTCTTAAAATTTCAATAAAATTCTGAAAAGTTCTATAAATTTTGTAGTTTTGTGTATTTGCCTAAAATTTCTGTCAATCTTTCGAAATTTCAGTCAAATATTTTTGACACTTTTGTAATTTTTATAATTTTTGTCATTTTTGTAATTTTTGTAATTATTGTAATTATTGTAATTTTTGTAATTTTTGTATTTTTTGTAATTTTTGTAATTTTTGTAATTTTTGTAATTTTTGTAATTTTTGTAATTTTTGTAATTTTTGTAATTTTTGTAATTTTTGTCATTTTTGTAATTTTTGTAATTTTTGTCATTTTTGTAATTTTTGTAATTTTTGTAATTTTTGTCATTTTTTGTCATTTTTGTCATTTTTGTCATTTTTGTAATTTTTGTAATTTTTGTAATTTTTGTAATTTTTGTAATTTTTGTAATTTTTGTAATTTTTGTAATTTTTGTAATTTTTGTAATTTTTGTAATTTTTGTAATTTTTGTAATTTTTGTAATTTTTGTAATTTTTGTAATTTTTGTAATTTTTGTAATTTTTGTAATTTTTGTAATTTTTGTAATTTTTGTAATTTTTGTAATTTTTGTAATTTTTGTAATTTTTGTAATTTTTGTAATTTTTGTAATTTTTGTAATTTTTGTAATTTTTGTAATTTTTGTAATTTTTGTAATTTTTGTAATTTTTGTAATTTTTGTAATTTTTGTAATTTTTGTAAATTTTGTAATTTTTGTAATTTTTGTAATTTTTGTAATTTTTGTAATTTTTGTAATTTTTGTAATTTTTGTAATTTTGGTCATTTTTGTAATTTTTGTCATTTTTGTAATTTTTGTAATTTTTGTCATTTTTGTCATTTTTGTAATTTTTGTAATTTTTGTAATTTTTGTAATTTTTGTAATTTTTGTAATTTTTGTAATTTTTGTAATTTTTGTAATTTTTGTAATTTTTGTAATTTTTGTAATTTTTGTAATTTTTGTAATTTTTGTAATTTTTGTAATTTTTGTAATTTTTGTAATTTTTGTAATTTTTGTAATTTTTGTAATTTTTGTAATTTTTGTAATTTTTGTAATTTTTGTAATTTTTGTAATTTTTGTAATTTTAGTAATTTTTGTATTTTTGTCATTTTTGTAACTTTTGTCATTTTTGTAATTTTTTTAATTTTTGTAATTTTTGTAATTTTTGTAATTCTTGTAATTTTTGTAATTTTTGTAATTTTTGTTATTTTTGTAATTTTTGTAATTTTTGTAATTTTTGTAATTTTTGTAATTTTTGTAATTTTTGTAATTTTTGTAATTTTTGTCATTTTTGTAATTTTGGTAATTTTTGTAATTTTTGTAATTTTTGTAATTTTTGTAATTTTTGTAATTTTTGTAATTTTTGTAATTTTTGTAATTTTTGTAAGTTTTCTAATTTTTGTAATTTTTGTAATTTTTGTAATTTTTGTAATTTTTGAAATTTTTGTATTTTTGTAATTTTTGTAATTTTTGTAATTTTTGTAATTTTTGTAATTTTTGTAATTTTTGTAATTTTTGTAATTTTTGTAATTTTTGTAATTTTTGTAATTTTTGTAATTTTTGTAATTTTTGTAATTTTTGTAATTTTTGTAATTTTTGTAATTTTTGTTATTTTTGTAATTTTTGTAATTTTTGTAATTTTTGTAATTTTTGTTATTTTTGTAATTTTTGTAATTTTTGTAATTTTTGAAATTTTTGTAATTTTTGTAATTTTTGTAATTTTTGCAATTTTTGTAATTTTTGTAATTTTTGTAATTTTTGTAATTATTGTAATTTTTGTAATTTTTGTAATTTTTATAATTTTTGTAATTTTTGTAATTTTTGTAATTTTTGTAATTTTTGTAATTTTTGTAATTTTTGAAATTTTTGTAATTTTTGTTCTTTTTGTAATTTTTGTAATTTTTGTAATTTTTGTAATTTTTGTAATTTTTGTAATTTTTGTAAATTTTGTAATTTTTGTGATTTTTGTAATTTTTGTAATTTTTGTAATTTTTGTAATTTTTGTAGTTTTTGTAATTTTTGTTATTTTTGTAATTTTTGTAATTTTTGTAATTTTTGTAATTTTTGTAATTTTTATAATTTTTGTAATTTTTGTAATTTTTGTCATTTTTGTAATTTTTGTAATTTTTGTAATTTTTGTAATTTTTTTAATTTTTGTAATTTTTGTAATTTTTGTAATTTTTGTAATTCTTGTAATTTTTGTAATTTTTGTAATTTTTGTAATTTTTGTAATTTTTGTAATTTTTGTAATTTTTGTAATTTTTGTAATTTTTGTAATTTTTGTAATTTTTGTAATTTTTGTAATTTTTGTAATTTTTGTATTTTTTTTAGTTTTTGTAATTTTTGTAATTTTTGTAATTTTTGTAATTTTTGTAATTTTTGTAATTTTTGTAATTTTTGTAATTTTTGTAATTTTTGTAAGTTTTGTAATTTTTGTAATTTTTGTAATTTTTGTAATTTTTTGTAATTTTTGTAATTTTTGTAATTTTTGTAATTTTTGTAATTTTTGTAATTTTTGTAATTTTTGTAATTTTTGTAATTTTTGTAATTTTTGTAATTTTTGTAATTTTTGTAATTTTTGTAATTTTTGTAATTTTTGTAATTTTTGTAATTTTTGTAATTTTTGTAATTTTTGTAATTTTTGTAATTTTTGTAATTTTTGTAATTTTTGTAATTTTTGTAATTTTTGTAATTTTTGTAATTTTTGTAATTTTTGTAATTTTTGTAATTTTTGTAATTTTTGTAATTTTTGTAATTTTTGTAATTTTTGTAATTTTTGTAATTTTTGTAATTTTTGTAATTTTTGTAATTTTTGTAATTTCTGTAATTTTTGTAATTTTTGTAATTTTTGTAATTTTTGTAATTTTTGTAATTTTTGTAATTTTTGTAATTTTTGTAATTTTTGTAATTTTTGTAATTTTTGTAATTTTTGTAATTTTTGTAATTTTTGTAATTTTTGTAATTTTTGTAATTTTTGTAATTTTTGTAATTTTTGTAATTTTTGTAATTTTTGTAATTTTTGTAATTTTTGTAATTTTTGTTATTTTTGTAATTTTTGTAATTTTTTCATGTTCGTCATTTTTGTCATTTTTGTCATCATTTTTGTCATTTTTGTCATTTTTGTCATTTTTGTCATTTTTGTCATTTTTGTCATTTTTGTCATTTTTGTCATTTTTGTCATTTTTGTCATTTTTGTCATTTTTGTCATTTTTGTCATTTTTGTCATTTTTGTCATTTTTGTCATTTTTGTCATTTTTGTCATTTTTGTCATTTTTGTCATTTTTGTCATTTTTGTCATTTTTGTCATTTTTGTCATTTTTGTCATTTTTGTCATTTTTGTCATTTTTGTCATTTTTGTCATTTTTGTCATTTTTGTCATTTTTGTCATTTTTGTCATTTTTGTCATTTTTGTCATTTTTGTCATTTTTGTCATTTTTGTCATTTTTGTCATTTTTGTCATTTTTGTCATTTTTGTCATTTTTGTCATTTTTGTCATTTTTGTCATTTTTGTCATTTTTGTCATTTTTGTCATTTTTGTCATTTTTGTCATTTTTGTCATTTTTGTCATTTTTGTCATTTTTGTCATTTTTGTCATTTTTGTTATTTTTGTCATTTTTGTCATTTTTGTCATTTTTGTCATTTTTGTCATTTTTGTCATTTTTGTCATTTTTGTCATTTTTGTCATTTTTGTCATTTTTGTCATTTTTGTCATTTTTGTCATTTTTGTCATTTTTGTCATTTTTGTCATTTTTGTCATTTTTGTCATTTTTGTCATTTTTGTCATTTTTTTCATTTTTGTCAATTTTGTCATTTTTGTCATTTTTGTCATTTTTGTCATTTTAGTCATTTTTGTCATTTTTGTCATTTTTGTCATTTTTGTCATTTTTGTCATTTTTGTTATTTTTGTCATTTTTGTCATTTTTGTCATTTTTGTCATTTTTGTCTTTTTTGTCTTTTTTGTCATTTTTGTCATTTTTGTCATTTTGTGTTATTTTTGTTTCAATTCTATTTCATTTTTCTGTCTTTTCTCGAAATGAATCTCTTGTGAATTTTTTAAGTTTATTGTCATACCATAATATGTTGGAAATCTTTTTCTTGTTGTATCAACATTCCGATTTTGAAAATTTAGCATTTTCAGGGATTTATTCTAAGTTGAATCGAAAATATTAGTTTTTTTTTATCTGTGCGCTAATTTCTTAGCCTTCAAAGTCTCGTTTCAACAGGTTTATCTCCTTCATGCTTCCGATTGTGTTATTTGGATGTTTTTCATTGAACCACACTACGACCAATTGGAAATGTCACGTTTTGGAACGTCGAGCCTGACCCAAAGTCCCAAATCTTCCATCACACATCGTCGGATTTGGGCAGTTTTTTCCGCGTTTTTTTTTCTGATTCCTCCCCATACCATCACCCAAACTGATCCAAATACCACTGCCAGGCATCGGTTGGGGGCCGGAAAAGCGCATCGGAAATTTTTGTCTTCCTCAAGTGCTTCGACAACTGCGACGCAACAACGCTGAAGCGACCACCACCAGGACCAGGACCCAACCAGACTTTATGTGCAGTATCGGATCCGGCCGGGATTTGATAACGACCGCTTTTGTGGGTTGCGGGAACGAGGTTACCCGCATATTTCGGGGCCCCAAAATATGGCAATCAACTCATCCATAGTGGATATGATTTGATGTAGCCGGCAGGGTCCTCTGTGTGCTTCTGGCGGGGACAACATCTGCTTGGAACTGCTTCCAGGGGAGGCAAAAAAATGACGGTCGCCACACTACTCCTTTGGTTTGTGGTCGGTGCCAGAAAAATTTCGACATGAAGTTGTCTGGCGCTTGGCACACGGTAGTCTCAATAATGGTGGTCTCGCCGATTGATTCGTTTGTACAAGCTGTGTCTAGTCAAAAAATTTCTATGTTTGATGAAAAAGTCTATATAAAAAAGTCCAACTGTAAAGATGGAAATCTAGCCAAGCAATTTGGATGACATTCATCTGAGCTCTTGTCTCAGCATGTCCTGAACTTTGAATTATAAATTCTGATATCTGTATTTAGAAATTCGTCCTGATGACTGTCCTCAATTGAACAATATCCATACCAAACGGTGGTCAAGATTTGATGAATAGCGTGTAATGAACATAACTCAAAAAGCTTCCATATCGCATTCACCACATTGAAGGCCAACAAACCTAGCAAAGGAAAGAGCCATTCTTGACTGGTTTTCTACTTAATCCGGAACATTTTACATTAAAGTCAAAAGGATCTTTCGGTTTGTTCTTTGAAGACGTTCTCGAGACAAAAAAGCGTAGGTTTTCTTTGAGTTTTTTTTCATTTCTCAATCTTTAATCCCGACCAAGCGCAGCCGGTTGGCAGAAAGAAATTGCAGAAAATTAGGTGACAATTGTTTGCCCTTGCTTGGGCCGGGTTCGACCGAACCAGAACGAATCAAATTATGTGAATTAGATTTATTTTTGTCCATCCTTCGGAAACGTCATAAGATTGCTGACAGTTCAATTTGGTTAGCTTTTATTTCTCGGTTTCTTGTTTTTGGCCACACGTTTTCATTTTTGGCGGTGGCTTTCGGAATCCAAAATTGACATGTGGTTAGCGTTATTTGAAAATGGAAAAAACGTGTAGTAACGTAGTAAACGTTTTTTTTTTATTTTGATACTAGGAATTTAAAAAAAAATATTTTTTGCATATTTTTTTGTGTCTACGACAATGACTGTTTAATTTAAGTTACGTTTAAAAGTTTCCAAAACTATAAATTTTGAAAAATGGGTAGATTATCTCTTCATTTCTGAAATCGGTTGAGAAAAAAAGGGATATAGCGGTTTTTATTCAGGATTCTTAAAACGACACTCCAGGTACTCTAACGGGTAAAAGTTTCTTGGACATACATACATATTTCTATTTAAAAACATGTACTTCCGCCCAAGTATCAATCAACTAGTGTATCAATCAAATCAACCAATGCAGTACCACGCCTCACACTTTGTGTGGGGAAAATTCTGCAGCAAACGTAACTTTTTCCACAATTTCCCTTTCTGCAAGCCTCCACACCAGCACTTCCTGGCGATACCCAACACATTTTTTGCCAATCTCTTGGTCCTGCCCAAAATTCGGAGCCCACTGGGTTGCGGTACTTCCAATTGCTCAGCCATCCCCCCCACCACCTATCTGCCAACCCTGTTGGGTCAGCTAGTAGCAACTTTTAACCACTTTCCACCCACTCAAACTCACTCTCTACTTCCTTCCCCACCATCAGTAGTAGCTCCGATGACCGAAAACCGTGGCTTGTAGGTACCAATGCGCCAAAAATTGCATTTTTATATTGCACCATCTCCGGAACGCTTTCGGTGTTACTTGACGGTTATGCCATTTTTTCCTGGTTCTGTTTCGAATTTCTCTCTCTTTCTGCTTGAACAAAAGTTCCGTGATTGAAATCATCCCCCCTTTCCCTGGCTGCCGTTGTTGTTGTTGTTGGTAGTTGGTAGCTACTGATTGTTGTTTGAAAGTTGTACAGTGGCTGCAGTTTTTGTGAAGCGAAGGTGGATTGGGAAAAGGGTTGGGGAAATGGCGGCAGGTAAATCGACACTACATACATTATGCATTTCGTAGATCTGTACCCCACCCTCCTCCTTTAAGGTGAAATCCCAGGGTATGCATTCATGCTTGCATACATACAAACATGGATGCAGTGCATTCAAATTCAGCCCCGGAGCGGAAATGCATTTAACGGGCAATCGAGACAGTTCAGGGGGCCAGCGGTGGTCAACAAAATAATCTTTCACAAGTTTTTATGGTAGCTACTAAGAGATTTACCTTTCCGAAAACAGTTTCAAAACTATAAAACAAACCAGAACACTGAAAATAGTTTCAGATACAAATACATGAAAAAAACTTTCAAATTCATACACAATTACAACCTACTTAAATATGATCAATCTTACCAGAAATTTTCTTGCAGGCATTTGATTGGAAAAATTTTAATTCAAAATCCAGGAATTTGGACAAAATCCAGGAATTATATGATAACAAAAAACAGTTAAAAAACATTTTTTTTTATCAAAACACAGATAGATTTGAAACCGTTTATTGTGCGTCCGAAAGATCGTTTAATTTGATAAAACTGCTGAAAAATTTCTTTTTTGAACGCAAAAAAAGTGAACAAATCCGAACTTTTATTTATCAACGAAATCCAGCCACCGCGGCACCGGCCCGATTCAGACTTGATCGAATTTTTTTGAAAAATAAAAATGGTAAAAATATGACAAAACAACGACGAAAAATTTACAATAAAATGATAAAAATCCCACAAAGCTATGTCATGAATATGACAATGGTGTTAGAAAATTATAACAAAAATAGAATAAATGTGGTAAAAACATGACAAAATTATGACAATAGTATGTAAACAATCTGACAAACTTGACAATAAAATGACAACAATCTGACAAATTTGACATTTGACAAATTATGTCATAAATATGAAAACAAAATAATAAAAAATGACAAATTAAGTCAAAAATCAGACAAATCAATCAAATATGACAATATGATAAAATATTGCTAAAATATGCAATAAGTATGACAAAAAATACGATGATAAAACATGAGAAAAAAAATTACAAAATCATGACAAATCTGACAAATATGCTAAAAATAAGTTATAATTATGACAAAAAAAACATGAATTTACCAAAAAAAAGAATACAAAAATTCGATAAATTTTTGTCAAAAATTGACATAGGGGATAAATATAAGACAAAATGTTGAAATCGCAGGTTTCAGTGGTGGAATAGAGTTATCATTGTTCATGTTTCGTCAATCTAGTCATTACATAACTACAAAATTCATTAGCGATTGCTATTGTCGCACTCTACTTCTCATATTCCCTAACCGGAAAAGTAGGCTCATTACTCAATGAGTACTTTGATACTCTTACCCAGAATATCTGGCAACACTGTTGTGTTACCACGAACCCCATTTGTCTTGTAGTCTCGCCTAACCGTGTGATGATGTAAACATTTGTACCGCATTTATCATCATCACCTGTCATCAGCAATGACATAAATCTGACAAAACTATCACTCAAAATTGACAGTAAAATTTAAAAACATGTCAAAATTATGACAAATGTGGTAGAACTATGACAACAATCTGACAGTAACCAAATTTGTCATATTTTTTTTCATTTTATCATATTTCTACATAGTCGAATTTTTGTCCTTTTATTTTGAAATTTTCGTCATATTTTTTGTGGGGAAATGAATCCAACTGTAAGTCGAAATTTCAGGGACTAGACTAGATGAAAATTAATGTTGAAAAACATGCGAAAAAAAATTCGCCTTGTCTCCCGGTAGGACTTGAACCCACATCTTGCGCCTCTCCGGGGCCCATGTATTAACATTCTACTACAGGAGACAACCTAGCGTATGAAAGTTATACTGGTCGAGTGTCGATGTCTATCGGAATGAAGGGAATTGTTTTTCCCATGTGATCATCATCATTTTCGTAGTCTATTTCTATTCTCATCATTTCAACTTACGGTAGTTGGACTCAAATTTGGATATTTTTGAGCAAGATGTGGGTTCAAGTCCTACCGGGAGACAAGGCGAAAATTTTTTTTCGCATGTTTTTCAACATTAATTTTCATCTACACGGTAATTTTAGATTATTCAGAGACTGAATAATTTCGGTTCATGGATCGCACCATGTATGAAGATGAAAACAACTGAGTTGAAATCCATCAAAATTCTGAGTTGTTTTCATCTAGCGAGTTTAAAAACCCGGGACTTAGCAAAGACGCGCACTTTTTCGAGCAAAATGGATTAAAACTACTCAGAGCAATTTGAAAACACAAAGAAAAAACATTTTGCAACTGCAAGGCATAAAAAAGAGGAAGTGATCAACGGGTTTTTTCAGGTAAAAGTCTTGTTTATTGCAATGTTAGATAGTTTTAACAATTGCCCTTGTTTTTAACAGCAATATCCCTCCAATTTGAACTGGTAACAAGTGTCATGGTGCCTGAAAGTTCAACTCGGGTCAGAATTTTTGAACCGCATCCGGCAGCAGAACATCCACACAAAAAAGGTTCCAGCTCTGCGGGAACAGCTGCCCGAAAAACGGAGAGCAGAAGAACGTTTGCTTTCTGTTGCTTCCTTCGGTGCATCAATTTGGATCAACATTGTCGGCTTCAGATCAACTGGAAATGCTGTATGGTCACACTCGCCCGCCCGGTTGAGGATTTAATTCAAAAAATTACGCTAGACGATTCCGTCGGTCCAGCGCAAAATGAATGCATCGCTTCAATAATTCAACAGTCCTCATCTTTTGACAACAAAACAAACAAGCATATGCCAGGAAATTAAAACAAACAACATATTCACGCATTTGTTTCATTAGACTGAATTGAATCCGAAATTTCTATTCACTTGTTTCAAAAATATAATCCCTTTCAAACCGTGTTCAAATTTTACAAATTCTGAGTTGTTTTGGCTCAGACCGTTCAGATGCTCCTTAAAAATGCCTGGTTGAAAACAACTCAAAATTCGCGAAACCCCCTATTATTCATATCTGAGTTGTGCCGTTCTAATCAAATTTTGAGTTTCCCCAGTTTTGGCGAATTTTGAATTGTTTTCCTTCAAATTTGAGTCAGGGAGAATTAGAGTGTAGTCTAGTCCCTGAAATTTCGACTTACAGTAGGATTCATTTCCCTACAAAAAAGTTTCGCTGACTGAATGTTTGATTCAAGACCCATCTCTGGGTCATAGTTTATAAATTTTTGTCATATTTTTATCATAATTTTGTCATATTTGTCAGATTTTTGTCATAATTCTGTCATATTTTTTCAATTGTCATATTTTTGTCTTGTTTTGTTATTTTATTGTCAATTTCATGCAATAATTTTGCCAAGTTTGGTAATTTCATTTCCATTTTTTGTCATTTCATAGCTAATATTTTATCATTATTATGTGATATTGTTGTCAATTTTTTGTTACCACATTTGTCATATTTTTGTCATAAAGGGTGATACGGTCTAAATTTGGTCAAGGGAAAACGCGTGTAAATAGGTGAAATCGTTTATTTAAAAAATCAAATTAAATTTTCACCTTTCACCTAAATTTCTTGGTTGACAGTCCCGGAAGCTATGGAAATTCTGCTTTTCAAGCCACAGGTACAGATGGCTTGCCAAACCAGATATTTCTTCGCGAACATTGACAGTTTCATGTGCTTGAAAATATTTGCTTCCTTTCCCCTTCCTTTTGCCGTATTAAACTCCTGTCCCGGGAGCTGCTTGTAGTCGGCTTTGACGTAGGTTTCGTCGTCCATTACCACGCAGTCAAAATTCGTCGTGTACAGCCTCCAGGATCGCGTTTTGGCCGTCGTATTTTGTTTATCATCGCGATTTGGAGTCACTACCTACTTGTTAGTCGATAGTCCGGCTCGTTTTTTGGCTCGATGCACGGTTGTAAACGATACACCCAGCTTATTTGCGGCATCTCGGAGAGAGAGGTTAGGGTTTCGCTTGAAACTACCGGCAACTCTCTTTGTCGTCTCAGCGGCTTCCGGTGTTCGATTTCCCCCGATCCAGACTCTCTGGCTGTCGACAAACGTTCCCCAAACACTTTAATTACATTTGTAACGGTTGATTTGGCAACTTTAAGCGATTTTGCCAGCTTTGCGTGCGAGCAGCTCGGATTTTCGCAATGCGCGAGCAAAATTTTGATACGCTGCTGTTCTTCCTTGGACGGCATTTCGAAAGCTGAATATTTGAAAAATTTGATGTAAGTGTGTAAACTGTTCAGTTGATGAAATTGGATATCAAGCACCTCGTCAAAAACAGTCAACCAACGTTAGTTTTAAAAATTCCTAAACAAGGTTCAGACATGATTGAAAAGTCTTACATAATCTTTGAGTAAATTAGAGTTGATTGAATATTATTACCTTACACAGAGTTTGAAATGCATTTTTGCAAATTCAGAGATTTTCTACGAACTCTTGTTTTTTTTTTGAATAAATCTCATGTTTAGAGTTTTATGGCTGAATGTTCTGCCCTAAATCTTCCAATTATTTCTATACTTTACAGATTTTACAGTAACATAAGTTCTTACTTTTCATTTTTAACATGAATTCAAGTTGATTTGGTTTATTTTCCAGGAATCAAAATAACAGTAAGCTGTCATTCTTCCTACAAATGTTTTGGTGCTAAATTTATTCTGGAAGTAAATCATAAGCAGTTTGTCAAAGTTTTTCAAAATTGATTCAAAGTTTTTTTATCAACTATTTTTAAACTTGTTTATAAAAGTAATCCAAAGTCATGGTACACCGCAGTTAAAAATTAAAATGAATATTTTTTTTCGGCTTCAACTTAAAAAAAACGACATAAGTGGATTGTAACATGATGGAGGAAAAGTTTAAAAATCAATTTTGAATAGGACTCAGTGTAAAAAACCTCTTAAAAAATGCTATTATTTTTATTCACCCGATTTTTGAGGAAATTTTACCAAATTTCAGGATTCAGACATAATAAGCAATTTTTTGTTTTGTAATTTTTGTCATATAAACTATGACCATAAGCATAAGTGTCGGCAGCCAAATGGATCATGTCGAATTTCGCAACCCGACCATAGACATTTTGAAGATAGGACTAAAAAGTTTTTCTTCCACTCTTCCAACTCTTAGAATTTTAGAAGAAAGCATTAAAATACCTAGAATTTTATTTATTCTTAATAAAAATTGATAAAAGCCCAAACCTTAAAAAAATAAACAAAGAATACGAAAACATTGAAGAATGATTTCTAGTATGTCTAGTTCTAATTCATCAATATATTTCAGGCTTAGCAATCACATCCCGAAATTAACATTCCATTGCAAATAGAGATTCTTTGTTTGGGAATGTTTTTTTTTAGAATCAAAATGTTGATTCAGATTTATTATTTGAAAGATGCCCACTTTTCAAAGCTGGTCATAATAATTCAGAGTAAGAACAGCATGAATATGATAGCATAAGGTACAAAAATATCATATCTCTTAGGTAGAATAAAAATAATTCAGTTTTATGATAACTGGGAAAAAAATTCAGATCGGAACTGTTAGAAGTGATATCTAATTAGAAATGACGCTGAAAATAAATTTAAAAAAAAAAACGTACACATTCTTTAAAACCATTTAGAAAGTATAAACAAAATTTATGAATTTGTGCTTTGATTTAAGAAGTCATAAAACAGAATGGGCTTGTGATATAGCTCAGTTGGCAAGTCTGTTGTCTCCTGAGCCGATGTCCGTGAGTTCGAGCCCGAGAGTAAACATCGAACACAGTTGTACCGGATAAGTTTTTCAATAACGATCCGCCAACTGCAACGTTGATAAAGTCGCGAATGCCATAAAGATGGTAAAACGACTATAATCGAAACAAAAAAAAAATAAAACAGAATTTTCTCTGTTTTGGAAATTTCCATTTTAAGGAAGGGAAACAAAAAATCACACCATAGTTTGATAAAAGCTTATCTTGAAAAATATTTAACATTTTTGTTAGGTACCTTTTCTCAAACTTAAATAAGAGATTAAAACTTTAATCTTTAATAACTGATTAAAATCTATCATTAATTTTTGGGAATATTATACCTAGAAAATCTGCAAACTTATTCAAATCAAAATCTTCTATTAAGAATCATGTATCTTCAAAACAACGAGTAATTTTTGGTCAGGTAAAGCTACAAGATAAATGTCCATTTCGGATGTTACAAAAACACGGAATCAATGATCATAAACAAGTGACAAATATTTGGTAATTTTAAATTGGCATTGCTTTTGCATGTCTTTTAACAATAATTTTCTTCTAGTCTATACCTTGAAATTTCAAGCTACACTGTTGGAAGCATTTTTCCACAAAAAATTTCGCTGGCTGAATGTTTGAGTCATCACCAATCTCTGAGTTGCATTGAAAACCAATCCGTTATAAACATAATAATGAAAACGTTATATTCACCTTGTTTATGTCAGTGGTAGATCAAAATAAACTAACCATAATAAAAACTATATAACTTACCACCAATCAAAAAGAAAAGTGCTGGTTTAAAATGCGTTCCAGATTTGATCCTGGACATCTCCGAAAACGGAAAAATATCAATTTAAAATCCAGTTAATTTCCGGACAATTTTCGGAAAAAAAATATGTTTCATAAACCAAAGAAAAGGCGTTGTACTCTGCTATAAGTTCGGTCCATATCTGGACTAAATTCTACGATTTTCAGACAACCAAGTCAGACATGTCTTTTCCAAAAATTGGCTCACAATGTCCGTCCAAACCGATAGAAAACAAATTTAAAACCTGGTATGCTAATGTTTCAATTAAACTAAGGTTGTCAAATTGCCCGGTTTTATCCGGGTTTGCTCGGATATTTGATACAAAATTTTAGAACAGTCCAGCCGGCCTTGTTGCCCGGATTTCAATTTTTGAATTTTGATAAAAAAAAAATATTTTTTTCAATTCTTTTATCTTTAGGGCTTGGGATATTGCTCGGTTGGCAAGTCTGTTGTCTCCTGAGCCGTTGTCCGTGAGTTCGAGC
>NC_073691.1:28627506-28657920 GCF_029784155.1 Uranotaenia lowii | reverse complement strand
TATTTTGCCCGGGAGGAACGAAAAATACTGGTTTTTCATCAATAACTATTTTCATCACTAGCCTATTGTTTTTAATGGTTGCTTTTCTTAAACCTTAGTTGAAACAAATATTTCACTCGAAGACTGTAACTCGGTTCTACTGAGTTTTTTTAATTTCATTTTCGGATTCAGCGCCCGATTTTACATTAAAAATGACCTTCAGTTTACTAAGTTCAAAAATGCTGTAAACTAGTGTAATTAATATGGTCCAAATGCAGTTCCTCACTTCTACTGACCAAGGCAATTAGTGGAATTTAAATATTTTAATTAAAAAAAAACATAAAAAAAACTTGCCACGTCTTAAATTTGGTCTGAACTGTAATCCTTATGAAGTGAGCGCCTGCAATTAGGCAGCATCCTCCTAGTTAGAAGCCGACTAGGGAGTCAAACGCACCGCAACTTTTTCTCCGCACCAATCGCGAATATAGACCCCCGTTTTTCCACTCAGAAGTATAAGTAGGTATGGCTTTGTATGTGTGATGGTGCGTGCGTGTACGTGCGTACGTCTATCTCCTCCCCCTTCTCCTTGATTCCGAAAAACTAATGAAACCACATCGACTAAAATCTAAACTTACCGAAATGTTTACACACACCCAAATGCAGCAGCCGAAGCGAACTGTTTCCCGGTTGGCCGGTTCCTGTGGCCTCCGGCCTTTGAACGGGAAACTGTGGAACTTCTGGAATAAGGAAGAGGTGTACAGGAAGACCCGGGGGTTTGAGGTCGAGTGATCAGTTCGGAAAACGATTGAACCGGCTCGCGAGCCGCTCAAACGTATGCCTATGTATCTATGCAAATACGCCCCAGGAAAACATACGTACGCACCACGTCAATACGTGGCCAGGCTGCTAACGAGGAATTCTGGTTATCGAGATTCACCATGAAAAAGGCAACAAATCAAACGTTAATGTTAAATTTAAAAAAAAAAGTTATCATGAATTAGCTTCATGTTTTCCTAAATGACTTGAAAAATCTTCCCAAAAGTTTGTTTTTGAAATAATTATTCAAATTCAATTTATTTATATTAAATTAATGATTTTGATTGAAATTGAAAGTTTTGATCATTAACGGTTTGGAAATTTTTGAGTATCATTTTTTTTACAGTGCATACCTTTGGAAAATCAACGCACATTCCGCAAGATTGGTTCCGGGATCTAAAGCACCAAATGGAACTACCGGAACCAGAAGCGTTTCCGTTCATCTTTTTTTTGTCGTGCTCCCAAAACTAATGTACAGACAGGACGAGGGCCAAACTCAAACCGACCGTAGTGCGTAAAACACCGCCAACATACTGCGGTATCGGAGCGAGAAACCGGTCAACTTCAACAACCCGATAGACTAGCTAGAGTGCAATAGAACTAAAATGCGCCAAACTTGACCACCAAAAAAGGACCACCGCGCCAAAGATTTTGGCCACCGGCAACTAAAATTTCGCGATACGCTTTACTGTTGCTATTGGTTTATGTGGGTAGAAAATTTCTGATGCATATCACTCATGTTCGAAGTTATTTTTCTATAAGCTTGTCAGTAAAAATTGATTTGAATACTCTTCATAAACCCTTAAAACTTATTGATACACAAAATTCATCGAGTTGATGGAACAGCTTGAAATTGAAAGACAAGTAGAGAGGACAGCCTAACCGTATTGATAATAAAGATGAAGCGTATTGAGAGGACAGCTTGAATATTTAAAAAAACATCTGCAGCAATAATCACAATTTACTCTTACGACACATCAAAAACCTAAGCTAGCTTGACATAATGTCTACCATAATTTACAAAGACAACATCCGAAAAGCACAAACATTCGTATCATAGCTCGGTTTCCTGAGGTATCACAGAATCTGGTAGCCCTTCTTGGCTGCACTGCTCCACGGGTGCAATGACCTGGAGCACCTCCGTCGTCTGCTTCCGGCTGTATTTGTTTCGGCTTGGTCATGCAACGGCTGATCGGCTCGTAAGAAAACGATTCCAGATCCCAAACAACCGGCCTATATAAAAACAAACGTTGGTTCGTTGTTTCTCAAGAATTTCTGAAGCGCAAATTCTTCACTCATCCAATGGAGCCGTCGGTATCGGCAAGCTGGTTCTACTTACCGCTTTGTTCGATTTGGCCATGACCCGTCGTTACAGGATATTCTCGCCTTCAACTCTACCGTTGCCTGGGAGAATAACGGTCCGATTCGTGTTAACCGACTTTTAACCGTTCACCTGCAATCAGCTGAAACGGAGTGGTCCGGTTGAACGGAAGGCACGAAAATGGAGCCAAAACGAGCTTACAATTTTGCGCCTTTTCTGGTCACGATGTTGTTTTGTTTTTGTTTACTTTCCTGTTTGTACGCTGTCTGACATTCCACACTCTTAGTTCTAAACACAGAATTTTGGCTCGAATTAACCCAATCACTAAACGTTAAAAATTGAACAAGCACCAATACTTAATTATAACGCTACAAAAGTTTCAACATAATGAAACAAGCATAAAATGAGTTTTGGGAAAACGTGAGAGCATGTTGAGTTTTTTTAAACTATTGATTGAAACTACAAGCGTGTTGAAAGGCGAGTTGAAAAGGCAGCCTGATCGTGTTGAAATGACAGTCTGAGATAAGAAAAAACTTACGGAGTGTGTCGAGAGAACAGCTCGAACAGATTGTTCTTTTTTCGAGTGAGCTTAGATATCAACTTGAAATCTGAAAGCATATTGTGCGGATAGTTTCGGAATCTACACAAATTCTTAATAAAGCAGATTGAAAAGTAAGCTTTAGATAGGAATATATGATTATGCAAGTCTAAGAACAGCTTTAACAAATTATTTAAAATGATCAAGTTTGGGAATACAGCTTAACGATACAGATGATACTAATTGCAAGCGAATCAGGAAGACAATTTGAAACTGCTCGGTATCACATAAAAGTTAAAACAAAGCCATTTTAGAAGAAAGTTTGGGATGAATGCTAACAATGAGGCAATTCGAGAGAATTACTCAGATAGGACAATGTTTGAATTCCAGTCCAGAGGACAGCTAGAAAAAAAAAGATAGCTGGAGCACTATGACGAATTCAAGTCGTGCGAATTGTTAAAATAGCCTGGGAACTTGATAGAATTACTTGAATTTGGAAAACGAATTATGAATGTCTGTTAAAATGAAAACATGAGAAACCCAGAAAGAGAATTCCCATGTATAGCGAGCCCAATGGTTTGAGAGCGTGTTTTTACGCACACTTCAAACGAGCAAAAACGTAGCAACCCATGGGCCTACTGAGCTTTCCTTATGCGAGAACAGTTCTATCGACGTTGCCATCTTTTCAGATTCGCTGCGAATAGTTGCTACTTGTCGATTTTTTCGCATTTCAAATTTTATCTATTCCGCGTTCTAACTTTTTGGCCAAGTGTCTTCTTGGGTTTCTCATGTATAGTTAGCTAATGCAGAGCAAAGGCGGGAGCAATTCATGGGAGCTTTTCATCAACATGCCCTCTAGCCTAAAATTTCAACACTTATCGAGCTTTCTCCTATTGGCGCACTAATGCCTGTCTATCCACCTTTCTTTCAAATTCTATAAAATAAATTCTCTCTAGTTTTCATTCCGCCGCACATGCCATTAAAATTATAATCATACAAATTACGGCGATTAAAATCATATAACAATAAAAAAGATAGTAAACTTACTTTGCAAGAACATTATAAAGAAATAATAATAATAATTCGACATTACTTTTTGGCAGCGGAGAATTGGTCCGGAAAAACGAACAAAATCCGAACAAAAATCGGACGGCTTATATCTGACAAGCTTTCTTTTGACAGTAATAGGTCCGTTTTTGAGACTCGTTCTGCCCCAGGTCAAGCAAATAGAAATTCGCTGAAGCATTTTTTACTTTTCAGAAAAAAACTGAACACTTTGTGGAATCCCGGTTCTGGTCCCTATTGAGGTCACCACCAAACGGATAAAAATCACTTTTGAGCGGTACAAGCGCGTGGAATGTGTCTCTTCAAGACTTAAAAAAGTTTAAATAATCATATGGATTAAACCGACACTTGGTTATCAGATACGAGCGTGTATGTGAGCCAGGCAGTCAGTGAGCGAGTGTGATCGGAAGAGCGAGCCAAGTAGCAAGTCGCGTAGTTTCCCCAGCTGGGTGCAGTCAAGTGGACCTCGGTAACCGCTACGGAAGACCGGGCCAGTCTATTCTATATGCATATAGTTTTAATTTGAAATTTTGTGTATGATTCACATGTATTTTTTAGCGATGATGAAAATCTATTTAAAATAAATTCCTGATGTATTATTTATCCAAGCCTAATCATTGTTAAACACCCCATCGTACCTTTCGAGCGTTTGACAACAAAAGAACATTCCACAACTTTTATCATCCGGACAATTCTCTTTTGTCCATTGCAAGATTGAAGGACTTAAATTTTCTTTTCTCCCCAAGCCGAAAACATAGCTGGTCCTTCGAAGTCGAACCCCCTAATTCCAATAAATAAAACTAAATTGGCCATTATCGATGTCCAGGTCTCTTGAGATCTAAACGGACCGAGATCTCTGATCTGGACACCAATGTGGAGAAGAAAATGTCCTTGTTCGGAATCATAAAAATAAAATAAACTTCCTCTGGTTTCCACCTCCCTCCGATTGAAGCCAATCGAGCCCCTTTGATGATCCGGCAATCGAAAGCAACCAAAAGAAATCGGCTCCGGTCAAATGGAGAAACTCAGTGGACCGAATCCAAATCAAAGGGGAAAGGGGAAGCAAAATTAGACATACAGTCGAAAAGAAATTTCGAAAGGGGAACCTCCTAAACCACCAGAGCATCGGCGGAACATGACCATTAGGGGACCAAGTGTTGTTTTCCGGAAGCTGATCCGGACATTTATCCTTGGAATGACTCGGAAAAGCTACAAGGTACAATCTTACTTGAGGGGGGAAGGGGAAAGGAGTCATGGGTAATAAAGTGTTGCTCTAGGGTTGTGGTCCATCGGAAATCGAAGAAGCTTCTGGTGGCATATCTCCAGACTCTAATCAGTGAGTGTTATCATCATCGGCATCGGTGACACAATGTGGGACATGGCTTTTGGGATTGGCTTTTTTTTTCGTTTTTTCAGAGAAGAAATTCTTCTGGTGCCAAGAACAACAATCATTTTGAAAGGTTGAGAAGTTGTTTTGGACATTCAAGTGTTACGGTTCAGACTTTTTCCGGTTCGGTAGCGATGTTTGTCTCTATCGGATCGGATCGGTTTTTGGGGTTTCTGGACATACGAACCGGAAGAAAATAAAGATAAATGATATTGAATATACGATATTGGAAGTTGAAATTATGACTCCGTTCAAAAGACAAAACCTTTTGAAAATATTTAGGACTTTAATTAGTTTATCGGTCTAATCGGTGAAGGTGATGACCTTTTTATAGTAATATTTCTAGATTGTAAATGTTTTTTACGGACAGAAAGTTGGAAGAAAAGAAAGATTGTAAAAATGAGCCAGTAGAATTTTATTAAGAAACGTTTTCATCACATTCCAAACTTTTGAAAAATTCTTGAAATATTTTAGGATGTTAGGTTTTTGGATTTCAAAATTAAGTCCGACCAAATGATTCCGCCAGACTAGCGAATCAATTGAGTCGTTCTCCAATGCCGTATCTATCTTCGTGGATTTAATGATCTGGCATTGCCCTCCTGGGCGCGACACGTAATTATCAGCATCAGCAGTTACACGACCGCATTTGCCATCGCCAACGCCACTTGGGAGAGACGTCCCGATCCCAAAATTGGAAACTACTGTATTGTCTTTTCGATGGCAGCGGAGCAGTGTTGCGAAATAAACAACTTTACGCAATCCAATTTCGAGCCATGGAGAGTGAAGGAGTTCAATTGTGCTTGAATTCTTCGGAAAGACCTATTTGTATATTTAAAAATTAGGATTCATTTGCTATTGGCCAAAGTTGAAAAGTTTTTAAATTTATAACCAAATTAAAGTAAATACTTAGCACGCAATTTCGGTGTCGATTGTGTGTGAATTGATTAAATCGACATCGGGTCATTTGCCCTAAGCGTTCGCGCAGTTAGGCAGTCAGTCGGCAAGAAAGCGAACAAGTCAGCCGTGTTCTCTGAAAGCCCTTGATCCGGGTGCTTCCGAACTTAGGAGCTCCAGACAGGTCTGTTTATTTGGCGACCGTGGCAGGTAATTTCCCGTAGACCTTAAAAAAACGAAAAATTATTAAAAAAAAAAATGAACCAAAAAAGGTAAACAAATGCGACAAACGATTCACGCTGAAATAATTTTGATCATACTTGCTTAAAAATCAAGCAGTTTATTAATAACCCAGTACAAAAAAGTTGTGAAAGAATGAGTAAATTATGTAACATGTTAATTGCTCGAATTGATGATAAAAGCAAATGAGCATTATTTGAAATGCTACCGAAACTGGAATTGAGGGAATTAAATTTCTTCAGCTTGATTCAAGATTCGTTAAAGAAGTAATAGAACTGAAATGTTGAGTGAATCGTAAGGACAGTTGGACCATGTTAACAATTTCAAGCGGGTTGAGAGGACAACTTGAAATTGAAAGGCGAGTTGAGAGGACAGCCTGAACATATCGATAAAAATTTCAAGTGAATTGAGATTACAACTTGAAATTGAAAAGGCGAGTTCAGAGGACATCCTGAATATATCGATAAAGATTTCAAGCGAATTTAGAGGACAGCTTGAAATTGAAAAGGTGAGTTGAGAGGACAGTCTGAAAGTATCCAAAGAATTTTCAAGCGAATTGAGAGGACAGCCTGAAATTGAAAAGGCTAGTTGAGAAGACAGCTTGAAATTGAAAGGCGAGTTCAGAGGACAGCCTGAACATATCGATTGAAATTTCAAGTGGATTGAGATTAAAACTTGAAATTGAAAAGGCGAGTTCAGAGGACATTCTGAACATATCGATAAAGATTTCAAGAGACTTTAGAGGACAGCTTGAAATTGAAAAGGTGAGTTGAGAGGACAGTCTGAAAATATCCATATCAATTTCAAGCGGGTTGAGAGGACAGCCTGAAATTGAAAAGCGCAGTTGAGTAGACAGCTTGAAATTGAAAGGCGAGTTGAGAGGACAGCCTGAGCATATCGATAGAAATTTCAAGTGGATTGAGATTACAACTTGAAATTGAAAAGGCGAGTTCAGAGGACATCCTGAACATATCGATAAAGATTTCAATCGAATTTAGAGGACAGCTTGAAATTGAAAAGGTGAGTTGAGAGGACAGTCTGAAAGTATCCAAAGAATTTTCAAGCGAATTGAGAGGACAGCCTGAAATTGAAAAGGCTAGTTGAGAAGACAGCTTGAAATTGAAAGGCGAGTTCAGAGGACAGCCTGAACATATCGATTGAAATTTCAAGTGGATTGAGATTACAACTTGAAATTGAAAAGGCGAGTTCAGAGGACATCCTGAACATATCGATAAAGATTTCAATCGAATTTAGAGGACAGCTTGAAATTGAAAAGGTGAGTTGAGAGGACAGTCTGAAAGTATCCAAAGAATTTTCAAGTGAATTGAGAGGACAGCCTGAAATTGAAAAGGCTAGTTGAGTAAACAGCTTAAAATTGAAAGGCGAGTTGAGAGGACAGCCTGAACATATCGATAGAAAATTCAAGCGAGTTATCAAATTGATAATTGAGCGTGTTAAGAGGAAAGCTTGGGATAAGATATAAATTCAAAGCGAACCAAGAAGACAGTTTAAAATAAGAAAAAAAAGTGGGTCAAGCTAAAGTATCCAATCAAATTGAAAATGAAGCTGAATAAGAGGATAGCTTGAACGAAGATTCAACCATAACTTTGAAGCGAATTGAGAGGACAGCTTTAAACTAAAAAAAATTATTAAGGGGACAGCTTTAGTATCTGATAAAATAAATAATTAATCAACCGGGTGTATGATACACCTTGAGAAAATAGCGAACAATCAGGCGTGTTCAGGGAAACCTAAACTAACAGTTTGAAATTTCAATTAAAAATAGTGTTTGTCGAGCGGAAAGTTTGAGTATGAATAAATTATAAACATAAATAGTCAAACAAGTTGCGAAAACAGTTTGAGATGAGGATAAACAGTGATGAAAGTCAAGAAACTAATAGGAAAACGAGAAAAAGGCACACCGAGAGGATAGCCCAACATTTCACCAATTTGAACCAAGCAGGATATGTGAAAAGTTTGAGATTAAAAATAAGTTTCAAGGTGAGTAGAGAATACAACTTCAAATTGTACAGCGAGTTAGATGAAAGATAGATATGAGAGAACGATTATATCTGATAATTCCAGTAAAGATCAGAATAACTGACCAAGTGTTGTTTTCTGTTCATGGGTTCGAATAAAGACAAAAGTGAAACCAACCAGAGAGGAAAAAGCACTGGAAAAAGGTCTATACCCAATGCATATCGTAAACATTATGTAAGTGGATAAATTTGGACCGAATTGTACAATCTTTGAATAAGAAAGTTGACCCAAAAATCCTGATGTTTCTTATGCTTGCTGCAATTTTATAATGCGTGGTTACACGTTGTATGAAGTATATTTAAGATGTTTACCAATGATTGGCATTTCTTCGAAAAAGAAAATGGATTCATGAAGAAACCAAGTAGACGAGTGTTCTTGAACAAAAAAACAAACTAGTATAGTAGTAAAATCTTGAATCGATATTCCACATAATTATTGTGTCTAAAGCCAGTTTTCACCAAACTGAGCAAGCCTCATCTATGAAACAACAGCTTTGTTGATATTGTTTGGTTCCGGCAAAAAATTTTATCATAAACGATGACAAATCTTTTCTAAAAGTGCTCATTTGTCTGTCGAGAAGTAAATAATGCTGAGAAAATGCTGCAGCAAAATTGCCTGACCTAGGTTTTCACTATGGAAAACGAACTTTTTTTGTGCTATGACAATTCCATGTCATTTTTTCTTGAAAATTTGATTAAAAGAAACGATTTAATAACAGTTTTCTTTGTAATTATATAAATGATATTTCGTCTGAGATAGGAGAGTGATGTGTGAATGGATTAAACCGTCATCGGGTAGTTCGCTAAAAGCGTGCACGCAGTCAGTCAGCCAGTTGGCGAAAAAGCGAGCAAGCTAGGCAAAACTTGACGATTTTAAACAGTTTATAAGACATTGTTAGCATTTAAGTGCCTCAAAATAGCCACCCTTAGGTTTGGGACAAGTAAAAAAGCAAGAAATCGAAGTAGCTGTATTCAAACTTAACTACTCGATAACGATGCTGTGAAAGCGTCAAAAAGTTCTTTTTGCTGAGAGGATTTCTCCCAAACCTACAGAAAATTGCCAAGTTTATAATTATAACTAAATCGAGAAAACACCGAGTGCATCCAGCATCTTACAGAATCATGAGTCTAGTGAATACTCTTGACACCATCCCACGTCGGGCGCCAAAATGTAACCGCCACTGTCCGATCCCTTGGAGGTATAAGAGTTCAGCGCCACTCCATTAGGTGATCGTATGTCGTGGTTTAATATGCCGGGATAGAGACCACTGAGGGCTGTTCCATAAATTGATCCTTAGGAGTGATTGAAAATTGGATTAGATTGATATTCTTAGAGCTTACTCAATAAATAACGAAACTGTTAATGATTTCTTTTAGAAATCATCAACACGTGATATAAACTAACAGAAAAACTCAGTTATTGATGAACCACACCTACGTAGCAACCATATCACAGAACTGAGGAACTCCCGAACGCCAAACACGAAGTCCAGCTTGATTGCCTATGAAACCACAAGTTTGGGGCTGACTACTCGGATGATATCGGTGAAGACGTCATCCTACACTTACTCGGATGACCCAACCGCCGACAACGTCACTTTATTCGAGATTATTTCGTGGTGAGAATACTTTTCTCCCTACGAGTTAAACTGCGGAGTATGTAAAGATATATTCCCGCAGCTTCCGTTAGAGGGAATGAAATCCACTCGGATACTCCGCGGCAATGGAGCGTTCGCGACAAACCTAAAAGCTCTCAGAAAAATACGCAAAAGGTTAAGTCCTATCTTCGCATGCTTTACTGCTAGGATCGGACGCACTCGACTCGAAAGCTCCCACCGAAAGGGCATTCTACTCCAACTGTGGTCCGGTTTTCCTCCTTCTTTTGGCTGACAACTTCGGGCCTGACAACCCTAGGCTTTTTTGCTCGACGTATACCGATGTAGAGCAGCTTATCCTAGACTCGCGCCTGTCACAGCACACTACCCGATAGTATTCCGCGGCGTGAATCCTCTTCCTACTACGAGTTCGACTGCGGAGAAGGTCATGTCTTAACCCCCCACCTCCGTCGCAGAGGGCGCGTTCTACTCGGTTACTCCGCGACGGTTACAGTACGGACTACACACGTACGCGACGTTCCAAGCAGCTCGACATACGCTGAAAGTTAAGTCCTATCTTTGTATTCTTTACTGCTAGGACGCACTCCACTTAGATGCTCCCTTACGAATAAGTCACGCTTCACACCGTTCGCGGCAAGCATGTTATTGCGGACCCTTTTGAACCATGGACAGTTGAATACTGCGTGCTCTGGGGTCTCAACTGTGCCACCGCAGGTTGGACGGAATGGCGAAGCCGCACCGATGCTGCCACTGCATGAAGCATCCGTGACCAGTCAAGAACTGCGTCATACAGAAATCCACCTCTCCAAGTTTCCGATACATCCAAAATCCGACGTTAGGGATAAAGCTATGAGTCCACCGGCCGCGTTCCGAGCTGTGCTACTGGTACTGCCAGGGGCATGTGCCTATGCCTATGACTAGCAGAAAATATCTTACTTAACAAGACCGAGTTGGGCAGGACCCCCGTCACAACATCAGCTGCTAACACCGTTAGGTATTCGCTGATAGCCCGCAGGTTCATCAACCGCTGCACGCTGAAGAGCCTCTGTAGATTGCACTGCCTGCTCAAGGCTGCCGCTCCGTACCACAGAATGGACGAGGTCAAGCTCGTCGGCAACCTCCTTCTGTTGTAGCAGATCGCTGAGTTGTTCGAAATAGCCCGCTGCAGGACTGCCGTTGCCATTGCCGCACTTTTTCATTCGTAATCGACATGGCTTGTGAAATTCAGCTGATCGTCGGTCATCTCCCCCAAGTACTTAATCGCACGCTTGGTTTCGATTGCGCACGGTCCAGCTGAAATCGTTCTTGTTTGTGCTGATATCAGGTTTGTGAAGAGCATCATCTTGATCTTGTGGTGAGTAAGAAGCAAGGAGGAGGAGGAGTGCATCGACTTTCCACTTGTTTGATCGCTACTGTGGGGAATAGCGGGAATTCAAGGAGAACCACGACGTCGGTGAATTCCACTAGTCTTATTTCCATGCCGTGGGGAGACGCAGTCTTAGCAGTTCTTCGTAGACAATGTTCCACAATACCGGGCCAAGTATCGATCTTCGTTAAACCCATGCCGAGACGCTCACTGTTTCTAATCTCTCGCTGGCCATACACTGTAGTTGGCGGTTACGGAAGTTTCACTCCACCATCCTACATATATATGCCGGAATACTCATAAGAATGATCGACAGCGCAATCGCTGACGCTCTTGGAGGCGTTCCTCACGTCAAGGGTGACCACTGCGCAATACTGATCTTCTCGCCTCTTCCTCAGCCTGTCTAGTAGTCTCTATGCTGAAATATGCATGGTTGACGAAAACCTTGGCTGGCAGTTTAACACGCTGGATCCGGATCGCCAACAGTGAAGATTTTTTATTTTATAGACAGACGCTGTGCTGGGAGGACTAATCCAACGGTTGCAGAGCTCATTAACGCCAAAAGTGTGTGAATCCTGTGCCAATTAGGTGTTAATATCGGCATGCCATGATTGGAATAAATGCTGATCTTTGGGTGAATTCCACTCTTAGAGCGTATGTTTTCCACCGATCTGCATGCAATAAATTGGAACTGTTGAACAATCAACTTTGCTTTCAGTTTCACCATGCAAGCAAACACTGACAACAAATTTTCATTAAACATAAGTGCTTGTGATTACATTGATTATCGTGATTATCTACTTAAAAGATGCTGTTCATAGTGCCAACTATGCATCGACAAAAATCTTCATTTGATTCAAAAAACCACTTAAATGGTTACCAAATTATCTAAACTTAGAGTTTATGTTGGATAGAGTTCTATGGAATGCGTATTTGAATACAAATACTTGGCAGATTTTTCAATAAGTACACAGTACTGCAAACTGTTTCCAAAACACATTTGAAGAACATTTCACTTTCTTGGCAACACTTTCATTTCCCTCTGGGCAAACATTTTCGTCGATAGTTTCGCGACAGCCAAATAAATTGAGTCCCGTCACTCTGTTACCGGTTGGTTGGAAAACTTTTCCTGGACTGTGCAACCTTCAGCATCGAAGGCATCGGAACAGATCCTTCAAACAGCCGACCAATTGCCAGATGAGACCCTAGAAAGATGCGATTGACTTGCTGCAACCGCAGAAAGCACCTGCCTGGATTCAGCAGCAGATGAAAATCCATCAGGCACGAATCGCGCCCACGTTGTCCTTCGTTGTCGCGCTTTGGGATTTTCCAATCTAATTTCACCAATCATCGTGCATCGCGCGAAGAACAATAATTGCAATCAGTAACCGGAACTTTTTCCTTCGTTTCCGTCGATCCAGTAGGATCTGCCTGTCCTAGAATCATGGCCATCGATAAACGACTTTCCCCTAGAACGGATAATTGGAACTGCACCGGATGTTACTAACTATTGTATCACGGCTTGATAGTCGAAATTGGGATGAGGAGTTGCTCTAAACTGGCAAATTCATCATACACCGATAGGTTCATATGTGTAAATTTGGAAGTCGAACTGAATCGAATCGTTCTGGAATAGAATGGTATCCGAAATTTCGATTACTAAAGTGTAAATAATTGTTGCTCATTTGGTGCATCGCATAATTGGAAATTTTAATTGAAACAAGTTCCGCGCTCGATTTTCGTTGCAAGCTAGCGAAGCAACATTTGCAGAATATGTACAGATTGTATATTTGTCTCTGAATTTTTTTTCATTTTCTTGTTTCGCTTCAAGGTTAGTCAACAACATTTAATTGAGATTATTTGAAAACAAACATGAATTTTCCATTTGAAATTTAAAACTGATCAGGATAAATAATATAAAATTCGAAATTGAAATCCCAAATATAAAAATCTGAGTCTGAAATCTGAATCCAAAATTTGATATCTAATTCTGAATTTTGAAATCTGAAATCTGAATCTGAAATCAGCAATCTAAACCTGAAATCAGGAATCTGAAATCTGAATCTGAAATCTGAATCTGAAATCTGAATCTGAAATCTGAATCTGAAATCTGAATCTGAAATCTGAATCTGAAATCTGAATCTGAAATCTGAATCTGAAATCTGAATCTGAAATCTGAATCTGAAATCTGAATCTGAAATCTGAATCTGAAATCTGAATCTGAAATCTGAATCTGAAATCTGAATCTGAAATCTGAATCTGAAATCTGAATCTGAAATCTGAATCTGAAATCTGAATCTGAAATCTGAATCTGAAATCTGAATCTGAAATCTGAATCTGAAATCTGAATCTGAAATCTGAATCTGAAATCTGAATCTGAAATCTGAATCTGAAATCTGAATCTGAAATCTGAATCTGAAATCTGAATCTGAAATCTGAATCTGAAATCTGAATCTGAAATCTGAATCTGAAATCTGAATCTGAAATCTGAATCTGAAATCTGAATCTGAAATCTGAATCTGAAATCTGAATCTGAAATCTGAATCTGAAATCTGAATCTGAAATCTGAATCTGAAATCTGAATCTGAAATCTGAATCTGAAATCTGAATCTGAAATCTGAATCTGGAATCTGAATCTGAAATCTGAATCTGAAATCTGAATCTCAATTCTGAATCTGAAATCTGAATCTGAAATATGAATCTGAAATCTGAATCTGAAATCTGAATCTGAAATCTGAATCTGAAATCTGAATCTGAAATCTGAATCTGAAATCTGAATCTGAAATCTGAATCTGAAATCTGAATCTGAAATCTGAATCTGAAATCTGAATCTGAAATCTGAATCTGAAATCTGAATCTGAAATCTGAATCTGAAATCTGAATCTGAAATCTGAATCTGAAATCTGAATCTGAAATCTGAATCTGAAATCTGAATCTGAAATCTGAATCTGAAATCTGAATCTGAAATCTGAATCTGAAATCTGAATCTGAAATCTGAATCTGAAATCTGAATCTGAAATCTGAATCTGAAATCTGAATCTGAAATCTGAATCTGAAATCTGAATCTGAAATCTGAATCTGAAATCTGAATCTGGAATCTGAATCTGAAATCTGAATCTGAAATCTGAATCTCAATTCTGAATCTGAAATCTGAATCTGAAATATGAATCTGAAATCTGAATCTGAAATCTGAATCTGAAATCTGAATCTGAAATCTGAATCTGAAATCTGAATCTGAAATCTGAATCTGAAATCTGAATCTGAAATCTGAATCTGAAATCTGAATCTGAAATCTGAATCTGAAATCTGAATCTGAAATCTGAATCTGAAATCTGAATCTGAAATCTGAATCTGAAATCTGAATCTGAAATCTGAATCTGAAATCTGAATCTGAAATCTGAATCTGAAATCTGAATCTGAAATCTGAATCTGAAATCTGAATCTGAAATCTGAATCTGAAATCTGAATCTGAAATCTGAATCTGAAATCTGAATCTGAAATCTGAATCTGAAATCTGAATCTGAAATCTGAATCTGAAATCTGAATCTGAAATCTGAATCTGAAATCTGAATCTGAAATCTGAATCTGAAATCTGAATCTGAAATCTGAATCTGAAATCTGAATCTGAAATCTGAATCTGAAATCTGAATCTGAAATCTGAATCTGAAATCTGAATCTGAAATCTGAATCTGAAATCTGAATCTGAAATCTGAATCTGAAATCTGAATCTGAAATCTGAATCTGAAATCTGAATCTGAAATCTGAATCTGAAATCTGAATCTGAAATCTGAATCTGAAATCTGAATCTGAAATCTGAATCTGAAATCTGAATCTGAAATCTGAATCTGAAATCTGAATCTGAAATCTGAATCTGAAATCTGAATCTGAAATCTGAATCTGAAATCTGAATCTGAAATCTGAATCTGAAATCAGAATCTGAAATCTGAATCTGAAATCTGAATCTGAAATCTGAATCTGAAATCTGAATCTGAAATCTGAATCTGAAATCTGAATCTGAAATCTGAATCTGAAATCTGAATCTGAAATCTGAATCTGAAATCTGAATCTGAAATCTGAATCTGAAATCTGAATCTGAAATCTGAATCTGAAATCTGAATCTGAAATCTGAATCTGAAATCTGAATCTGAAATCTGAATCTGAAATCTGAATCTGAAATCTGAATCTGAAATCTGAATCTGAAATCTGAATCTGAAATCTGAATCTGAAATCTGAATCTGAAATCTGAATCTGAAATCTGAATCTGAAATCTGAATCTGAAATCTGAATCTGAAATCTGAATCTGAAATCTGAATCTAAAATCTGAATCTGAAATCTGAATCTGAAATCTGAATCTGAAATCTGAATCTGAAATCTGAATCTGAAACCTTAACAATGTCTAAAAAAAAAATGACAAAAATGACAAAAATGACAAAAATGACAAACATGACAAAAATGACAAAAATGACAAAAATGACAAAAATGACAAAAATGACAAAAATGACAAAAATGACAAAAATGACAAAAATGACAAAAATGACAAAAATGACAAAAATGACAAAAATGACAAAAATGACAAAAATGACAAAAATGACAAAAATGACAAAAATGACAAAAATGACAAAAATGACAAAAATGACAAAAATGACAAAAATGACAAAAATGACAAAAATGACAAAAATGACAAAAATGACAAAAATGACAAAAATGACAAAAATGACAAAAATGACAAAAATGACAAAAATGACAAAAATGACAAAAATGACAAAAATGACAAAAATTACAAAAATGACAAAAACGACAAAAATGACAAAAATGACAAAAATGACAAAAATGACAAAAATGACAAAAATGACAAAAATGACAAAAATGACAAAAATGACAAAAATGACAAAAATGACAAAAATGACTAAAATGACAAAAATAACAAAAATAACAAAAATGACAAAAATGACAAAAATGAGAAAAATGACAAAAATGACAAAAATGACAAAAATGACAAAAATGACAAAAATGACGAAAATGACAAAAATGACAAAAATGACAAAAATGACAAAAATGACAAAAATGACAAAAATGACAAAAATGACAAAAATGACAAAAATGACAAAAATGACAAAAATGACAAAAATGACAAAAATGACAAAAATGGCAAAAATGACAAAAGTTCCAAAAATGACAAAAATGACAAAAATGACACAAATGACAAAAATGACAAAAATGACAAAAATGACAAAAATTACAAAAATGACAAAAATGACAAAAATGACAAAAATGACAAAAATGACAAAAATGACAAAAATGACAAAAATGACAAAAATTACAAAAATTACAAAAATGACAAAAATGACAAAAATGACAAAAATGACAAAAATGACAAAAATTACAAAAATGACAAAAATGACAAAAATTACAAAAAATGACAAAAATGACAAAAATGACAAAAATGACAAAAATGACAAAAATGACAAAAATGACAAAAATGACAAAAATGACAAAAATGACAAAAATGACAAAAATGACAAAAATGACAAAAATGACAAAAATGACAAAAATGACAAAAATGACAAAAATGACAAAAATGACAAAAATGACAAAAATGACAAAAATGACAAAAATGACAAAAATGACAAAAATGACAAAAATGACAAAAATGACAAAAATGACAAAAATGACAAAAATGACAAAAATGACAAAAATGACAAAAATGACAAAAATGACAAAAATGACAAAAATGACAAAAATGACAAAAATGACAAAAATGACAAAAATGACAAAATTGACAAAAACGACAAAAATGACAAAAATGACAAAAATGACAAAAATGACAAAAATGACAAAAATGACAAAAATGACAAAAATGACAAAAATGACAAAAATGACAAAAATGACAAAAATGACAAAAATGACAAAAATGACAAAAATGACAAAAATGACAAAAATGACAAAAATGACAAAAATGACAAAAATGACAAAAATGACAAAAATGACTAAAATGACAAAAATAACAAAAATGACAAAAATGACAAAAATGACAAAAATGACAAAAATGACAAAAATGACAAAAATGACAAAAATGACAAAAATGACAAAAATGACAAAAATGACAAAAATGACAAAAATGACAAAAATGACAAAAATGACAAAAATGACAAAAATGACAAAAATGACAAAAATGACAAAAATGACAAAAATGACAAAAATGACAAAAATGACAAAAATGACAAAAATGACAAAAATGACAAAAATGACAAAAATGACAAAAATGACAAAAATGACAAAAATGACAAAAATGACAAAAATGACAAAAATGACAAAAAATGACAAAAATGACAAAAATGACAAAAATGACAAAAATGACAAAAATGACAAAAATGGCAAAAATGACAAAAGTGCCAAAAATGACAAAAATGACAAAAATGACAAAAATGACAAAAATGACAAAAATGACAAAAATGACAAAAATGACAAAAATGACAAAAATGACAAAAATGACAAAAATTACAAAAATTACAAAAATGACAAAAATGACAAAAATGACAAAAATGACAAAAATGACAAAAATGACAAAAATGACAAAAATGACAAAAATGACAAAAATGACAAAAATGACAAAAATGACAAAAATGACAAAAATGACAAAAATGACAAAAATGACAAAAATGACAAAAATGACAAAAATGACAAAAATGACAAAAATGACAAAAATGACAAAAATGACAAAAATGACAAAAATGACAAAAATGACAAAAATGACAAAAATGACAAAAATGACAAAAATGACAAAAATGACAAAAATGACAAAAATGACAAAAATGACAAAAATGACAAAAATGACAAAAATGACAAAAATGACAAAAATGACAAAAATGACAAAAATGACAAAAATGACAAAAATGACAAAAATGACAAAAATGACAAAAATGACAAAAATGACAAAAATGACAAAAATGACAAAAATGACAGAAATGACAAAAATGACAAAAATGACAAAAATGACAAAAATGACAAAAATGACAAAAATGACAAAAATGACAAAAATGACAAAAATGACAAAAATGACAAAAATGACAAAAATGACAAAAATGACAAAAATGACAAAAATGACAAAAATAACAAAAATGACAAAAATGACAAAAATGACAAAAATGACAAAAATGACAAAATGACAAAAATGAAAAATATGACAAATATGACAAAAATGACAAAAATGACAAAAATGACAAAAATGACAAAAATGACAAAAATGACAAAAATGACAAAAATGACAAAAATGACAAAAATCTCGAAAATCCCGAAAATAAGAAAAAATTTCAAAGATTGGAAATTTTTTTTTGTAAATAACGCATATGACTTAACATTAAAAGCTGAGAAATTTTTTTAAAAATTCCAAAAATAATCAATTGGATATATGGCTTTACGAATTGGGAATTGGAGCAGGATCAGGATTAGAAGTTGAGAAACAGCAGTATGTCGAGGAAGAAAAAAAAATTTAAAAATATCTGGAATCATGAACTGGAGAAAACAAAAAAAATTTGTGAACAATGTTAAGGCTCGATATAAAGAAATACAAATAAAAAATAATTTAGAAAAATTAGTTTGAAGAAGGTGGATACATTTAAACACCATACATCGTCAATTCTCATTATTAATTCTTCTCCCCTGCACCTTATGGATTCCGACAGTTCCGCAAACAACCCCATACTCTCTTTAGGATGTAAATTTAAGTCCAATTCCTCACCTTTTTCGTTCCCAAAATGGATTTGGAAACAAAGTTGCTCAAGATACTCTAAACTCGTGGTGTGGCCTAGCCTTGGCCAAAAAGGTAGCTATCCAATGTCTTTTAACCGAAAGACGTTGGGGGAGGGTGGAATTTTCTGTAACCTTAAAAACATTTCCTCCAAGATGAGGGTGAGAAAAAGTGTGGGTGAGGAACTTCCCTCCCTATACAGGATTATAATTATACGGAGGCTGATAATGAACAGCCATTTCCAAAGAGAAGGAAGGCAGTTTCTGACAAGCTTGTTTACCAGCCATTTTCCCTGAGCTGGCTGGAAGGAAAATCTTTTGGGTTGGGAAGAAATGTTGCAAAGGAATGGAGGTGGAAACTTTTATTATTTTCGGTGGCACCCCGAAATGAGATTCTATTATGTCGCCTCTTCACATGGCTTGGCGTTTAAGAATGGGAACATCGTCGTATTTTTGCCGTTGTTGTTTGCGAGTGGGAATGGTGATAGTGGGCGCCTTAAATAGGCTTTGGATCTTCATTTAAATTCAGAGAGTGGCGTCGAAGTGGTTTGGATGGTTAAAATTCCGGCTAATGGTTTTTCGGGATGGCGGCATCCTTAAATGGAGCAAAAATTAAGAGAGAAATTTAAAATCAATATTTTCCCTAGGAAAATTTCAAATTTAATTTATCGAAAAAAAATCCAAAACTATCAATCCAAAGCGGAAAATCAACTGCTCTATCAGAAACACTCATCTCATTACAAAGTCATCCCGTTGAACGAAACCATTCATCATATCGTTTGTCTGTCGTTTGCTCAGACTCGTTCCATCTGTCTAACTTAAGGTTGCCAGAATTTTTTCCACTCCCGTCCGGGCCTAGCAATTCCGGGCATTTTTTCAAAAAAAACCTGGCAAAATCCGGGCATGGATTTCAATTTTTCAAATCCAAAAACCGGGCAAAATTTAGGTGTTATTATATATAAAAGCAAAGAAAAAATGCAAAAAAATGAAATTAATATTTTATTAATGTAATTGCAGACTCCCAACAGGTTTTTGGAACACTTAAATATTTAAAGGTTTAGGGCATCCGCAGCAATCGCGAGTATAGTGAAAATGCTCACGCGTTTGATCACTTTCATACCGCACCGGGGGTTAGTATGAGGGTGAGAAAAATAGGGCCGTTGCCGTCGGGACCGACAAAATCACCAAATTTGCTCACTAGAAAGGGGCGAGAGCAAACATGCACTGAAAAAAATCTATACCATTTAAGGCTGTAAGTTAAACAAACGAACGTTGAGCGTGCAGAGTTTGTTGACATTTATTAAAATTTTGTAATTTTGAAAAACAATTAGCTAATTAATTGAGCAATTGGGGCTCTTCTTTTGATTCGGTCGAATGTGTGGACGGAATTTTGTTCGAGGGGGGATCGGAAATGAGTCGAAGATTATATAGAGGCATTTTTGGAAGTATTCTGTGCTGGGTTGAAAAAGGTGAAAATTTAGGCCTTCGGAATCGGTGGCCCAGGGTTTGTTCTTTGCAGCCGAGTGGGTCGTCGGAATTAGCATGATTTTGAACGGTGCAATTTTGAATTTGCAATTGACCAGCATCGAGTAACAACAACGTAAGCGATGAAGGTAAGTGAAAAAACTGTTTATTAAGCTAAAATTTAAAATTTTTCTACACTCCGTACAGCTTGAAAAAGTACGCAGCAGATAGAAGATATTTAAAACTTCACCATCTAGCCAGGTCCATGAGCAGTATCTTTAACAGAATAGGTTTAAAACGGGGCAATGACGCATAAAATCCTCCTTGCTGCGCTACACCAGGGCAAACGAGTCCGACCCACTGAAGCCGAAGTCTTGAAACCAGTGGCGGAAAACCTCCTGCTTGATGGTGGAACTCCACAGCAGGTGGCATATTTCGCGCAAGTTCCGCTGACTTCGGATGATTCCTGCTGCTACTGCACAGAAGTTCTTGCTGCATCCACCACCGGACCCGGTTGCTGGTCGCTCGAAGCTGCTTGGCCCTGTTGCTGCTGTATGGCATGTTCAACCAGCTGTCGACTTTGACCGCCAACAATCGCCATGCATTATAATAATTATTAATAATAATGTTAATAATCGAAATTAAAGTGAATAAACTATCAACTCCGAAAATTTACTCTATCAGTTTGAATTTAATTTAAGATTTTCTGTCATAGTTTTCTCAGTGCAATGCTCAATTTAAAAATATTAATTCTTCCGCCCGGTGCGCGACAGAGTGTGTATCAGGGATGCCAGGTGTTGAGGAGTAAAAATCTGGGCAATTTTGAAAAAAAGTCTGTGTGTGTCTGTGCATAGGGAAGATCACAAATTTGGTACTAAACAAGAAATTTGACGATGCGTGTGAGGAGAGGGGGGGTAGACTCCTGTGGTTATCCTGTGGTATTCGGGTTATTTTCGAGTAGAGAACTATATAACAAACACTGTTTCCTTCCACGTACCATGCCGATCTTATTTTAAAAAATAACTGTTTAATGAATGATTGGTCAAATACCAATGAATACAAGCGAGATTTCAGTCTAATCTGGCACTTACGGATAAAATCCGATGCATGAATATTGATTTCATCACTCAATTTTGAAAACCTGTAAAATCTGTGCACTCTCAGCAAAAATCTGGGCAAAATCTGTGTCTGGCCAATATCTGGACGAAGGGTCAAAAGTCTTGGTTTTACAGACAAATCTGGGCACCTGGCAACCCAGGTGTGTATACCAAAATCGGTCCGCTGAAATGAGTAAAATCGGGCCGCGTATACTCCCGTATTGGTGCGTTTGCTCTTATAAAAGTAAATCGAAATTATTCGAAACAACCGTTGAAAATTTCCATACCGTTAATCGATTTTGCTGAAACTTACTCAAAAACTTTGATTTTTTTTTGGTTTCTTTGTGAAAATTGTGAAAAAATCCGGGCAATATCCGGACTTTTTTCACGATATCCGGGCAACCGGGCCGGACCGGACTTTCTCGAAATTTTGCATCAAATATCCGGGCAAACCCGGATAAATCCGGGCAATCTGGCAAGCTTAGTCTAACTGCAGCTGTCCGAGTCGAATGATGAACCGGAAAGGCCACCTAAATATCCTTCCCTCGAAACGGTCCGCCCATGAACCGGAAATCAGAAGTCACACACCAAACGTGGCAGCTTGCATCTGCATATCGAGCTAGGTCCTATCGTCTATAAACTTTCATGGAATCGAACAGAGTGATCTCATCATCCCATTGCTAGATTCCGCAAAAACATGAGTAAGTCAGGACGTTAGACAGGACGTTGCAATCCATCCTCTTGTAGGAAGACCCGTGGACCGGTGCTATATTTGCGGTTGATGCAGAGAGTAACGTCGATGCCGCGCATTTCCGGACGACTTCATATCCGAATTGGTGGTTATGTTGCAAAAATCAAACGACCGAAACATGGAGCCATAATCAAAAAGTTCAATCCTTGCAGCTCGAATAAATCTCGACGTCCAATAATCCAAATCATATTTATCAACGGCAAGGCTTTTTCAAGGTATTTTCCTTTTTGGAAGCTGATAGTTTTATGAAACCGTTTGAGTGATTTAACAACCGGAAGTTGAGAACTGTTGCTGTAAAAGTGTTACCTACACAAAAAATGCTCTGTGATTAGATCATCATTTTTGGTGTTCAGGTTAATGAAAATTATTTTGGAAGAATTTTACATCTTGTTTTAAAGCCTGAAGGTAGGTCTTATAAATCATCTCTGCAAATAGTGATATAGTGGTTCAGAAATCAATCAGTTTTATTTAAAATAACTCAGAGATAATTGATGAACGAGAAAACATGAATTTTAAACAAAAACTGATTTCAAACCAATTATTTATCCTTGATTGTTGATGTTGTTTAGATAGAATTAAAGGGCTTGAAAAGAAAAAACAAACCTTAAATTTTATATGAATAGAAACTTTAAAAATTGTTATTCTTCTTGAAATAACTTTTATTTTTATTTATTTATTTTTTATCAATTCAACGTAAGATTGATAATCTTTTAGTTTGTTACACTTCTCCTTCTACTACTTCTACTTACATCAACATGGCCAAAACATGTAGGCATCCTGGAAAATGGAAGACTTGCGTCTATAATTTTTCTTTTCAGCGTATTACCTGTTACATATTCCTATGCATTGCAGATATTACTACGGCCAGGCCAACCATGTGATGAAAACCGCGAAAGATACAGGATACAAGGGAGGAATGAAGCGTGGAGATCCCTACCAAACGCTTCATATAATATTTTGAATATATAAAGACCTAAATATGAATTTATGTCATTTGGGAAAGTATATACGGAATATTGTTACAATAAATGCTGTTAAGGAATTAGGAAAAATTAAATTATAGTAATAAATATATAAATATTAAAATACTAAATAAATATATAAATAAATAAAAATATGAATACAAAAAATAAATAACTGAATAAATAAATAAATTGTAAACTGTAACTAAAACTGTAAAATATTTAATGTTATGTAATTAAATATAAAACAATGTAATATTGTAGGGGAGAGTGGGGTATCGTGGGCCATGGGGAAACGTGGGCCACTTTTAATATCTCAGATGTGTGTTTAGATAAAAATCTCAAACCAACTGTCATCGTCGTCGCTTTGCGTGAGCATATATTCCTATATGTTGTTGACTGAAATACGCATCATATGCTTCTTTTATTTATCAAGCTAAAAAAAGTTAGAAAAATTTACTTACATAATTAAAAAAACACCCGCTTATTTCATCGATGGGGATCCTAAAGTGCATAACAAAAATATGCTCATACGCTTATGATCTTAGTTTTGTCATGATCTTTCACATGGAAAAGGAATTTTTGGTGAAACATCAATAAGTCACACAAACGCAACCAATTTGCAAATCATAGCTTGTGGGGAATCGTGGGCCACACATCTTGAATCACCTATAATTTTATATTTTCATACACATTCAGAACTTAAAATACGTTTTACCTATCTGTAAAAATTTCTTATGCCAAATGAAGAGTTATGAAAAATATTTTGTCCATCCTGAATAAGAAATTTTGCAAAATTTTCGCGAGCCAGGTTTTGGGATCCATGCGATCAAACACAGCTCTCCTTTTATTTCATCATCTGAAATTGCTATGAAATAACGAAATGAATTAGGAAATCACAGTTTAGGGTCAACTCATAAACTTTGCATGTTATTTGGTCAATTTGGAATTGGTGGCCCACGAATCCCCACCATTTTTCAAAATCGAAAAAATATTGCTTTTTTTCAAACAGTCAGAATTTGGGAAAAATAACTTATCTAAAATTTTGAAAAAATACCTTATGATACCTTGAAAATGTTGAAAACCTTATCATTTTTTATTTTCATTTTATCTTTTATAATAAAGAAGTTATGGATCAACGAAAAAAAAGTGGCCCATGATTCCCCACTCTCCCATACAATATAAAATAATATAACACAATATAATATATGTGTTCAATGAATTATAAAATTGAAAATAATGGAGGTATTAATTTTCGAATCTCTAGTTGGTTTTAATTCCAATACCGAGAGACAGAGCCCCTGCAAATCAATTTGTCTGTAGTTTGAATGAACGTATAATAAATTTTGATTGGATCTAGTTTCATATGATTACAGTAAAATACGAAGAATTCTTATAAGCTAAGAAGATAAGTTATTTTGTCTGGTGAAAAAAATGATTAATTAGTTTAACAAAGACTTCGCCATAAATTAATCACTTCGATACTGATGCAGCAGATTTCTACACTGGTAATTTAATTTTGCATCAAGGAAGATCATTTAATTGCTAATCATAATTCATTTACAAAAACGAAATAATGCTAGAATGGATTGTTGAAAACAGATTAACATGATATCCTGAAACCTAGTGTTCTATCCTTAAAAATGAAAAAAAATGAAAATTAATACGGCAGTGCGAATAATTATGGAGATATAAAAATGGATGAGAATAAGAATTATCATAAAATTGAGTTGAGAGTTCAAAATTTCACGTCGATGATACTTTTATCTGGAAAATCTATATAGTCTGCTACAGAAGCTGAAACGTGTAATCTTCTGGTATAAGTTTTTAACATCAGTGTCAGTAACTTTATCAGGTCTTCTATATATTTAATTTTAAATTGATTGAAGGTTAAAAGGCGGTTAAAGATGTGTACCTGAAAAACTATACCCAGTATATAAAAATAAACAATTTAAAATTTATGACGAAAATCTTAAATCTATCATTGGAAAGATGTCTGCATGTTATCACAATATCTTGAGTTCCAAATCCCAGCTTTCTTATTTACATAACTTGATGATAAACATTGATAACAGATGAAAAATAAACAAGACATTTAAATATGTCATGCAGGACAAAAACCTTCTAGATAATCTGGGACACATACATCCAATTGTTGAAAATTAAAAAAAGTATTTTAATCGGTAAAATACAATTATATAGAAGCTGAAACTAAGAGTATCATAAATTATTTAAGTTATTTTGCATGAAGCGAACTTAGTCTTCTTATAAAATCCAAGACTCAGTCAAATTATGGCATTTAAAGTTAAGCTGCATGTTTTATTTATGTAAAAAAATAAATAATTACAATTACATTTCTATAAACCCATATTCCTACCAAACTGGATAAAATTTTTATTAGGCTGAAAAGAAAAAAAATTGAGCGCACTGTTCTCGCAGTTATAACTGCTTGAAATGCGAGAGACAAAAACATTATTTGCAAGTAAGAACATGATTTTCCTCGGGACTGCCAGCATTGACAGCATACGCTCCGTGTGAGTACGTTCCTCGTTCTTGAAAATATAACAAGGCGAAAGTTAGGAAGAGAATAAGTTGAAACGGGCTCACCATAATTTGCTGCTTGGTTTATCGTAAGTGTACAGGCGTCCATCGCCTGCTGCGATCCGCGAAACGCATATTCAATTTATTACTTCCCTTCACCTGCAACACTTCCCTTAAGCGGGCCACAGACTACACAACATTTGTACAAATGCGATGAAATTCGATGAAATTTTGTCGCTGTGAGCACGATTTGCATAGTGTATGGCACTGCTTGAATGAGCGCCCAAACGGTTGGAGTAAAATCGGTCGGGATCGAAATATTTTGTACAAAACATTCTCCCAGCCGGGGTTCAGATGTTTTTTTTGTTGCTGTTGCTGTTTTCGCCAGCAATCATTTGTGTTCGCGTGAAATATGTTTGTATAGTGTGTGGGCGAGCATAGATCAAACAATCGACGCGGAATCATCGAATTTGTACAGGCCAATTTGTGTAGTCTATGGCCCGCTTTACAAAACCGCACTGCATATGATAATTTTTAACGCCACCATATTGCATTCCCAGACGCATAATTTTCGTTCACATGCTGAAATTCAGCGCTGAAATATTTCTCCACTCGGTGGCTTTGGAAACCTTCATATTCTATAACAAACACGCACAACGATCCTTCTTCAATCAGGTCATTTCACAACAAATTATACATTTGAATTACAACAAACTTCTTCCGTAGAACTTCCTAGAGCACATTTTTTCCCAGCCCGATTGACCGATGCGCCATATTCGCTGCATCCTATACACATCAGAAAAAAAAACACACAAACGCGACGACTGATTTTGCGACCGTTCTCGACAAAGGCTCACACGAGACTCTAATCTTTTAGTTTGTTACACTGTGAGTAATAATTCGTTTGATATAAGAAAGAAAAAAACTTATAAATAAGTGTTATTTAAGTGTATCTATTATAAATGTAAAAATACTACATTTTTTACTGTTCTGTTCTGCCAATAAACTCTCTCTGAAACTTCCTCAGTTTGTAATATTTTTGATAGCGTTGGGTAATTGATTCCAATTATTTTTTAATTGAGATATTTCAAACATATATTTTACAAATTTATTTTTTCTTTTCAAATTTAAACTTAGACTTTATTGCTTTACAGAAATAATATTAGAAACCATAATCAATTTTCATTACTCTAAAAGATTCCGATTATAGTTACTATAGGACAGGCGCGGTCTTATGGGGGGGGGGGGGGTGATCGGGGTGATCACCCCCCCCCCCCCCAAGCGGCAAAAAACCATTACGAAGCACTTGCAAACGCTGGATTTTATATAAAAACTAAGAACTTTTCCTAGTAGGTGTACTTTCGAATTCTCAAATTTTTCCACTCCGTGGGGGGTTTGGTCAATAAAAGAATTTATTTATCATTTAATAGATTAAAATTGAAAAAAGTAGTTCCGTCGAACTAAAACAGCTGTAACTTGCAATTCCCTGGACCGAAATTCACCAAATAGCTTTTTTTTGAGGTACTTACAGCGTTCAATTCCAATTTGCTGACCATACACGCTGCCGGCTATAAATTTGGGATCACACCCTCAAAAAAGCTAATTTGTTTGGCCATATCTCAGTCATCTTATGACATATTGCATTTCTTTTGATTTCATTTTAAAGTCGATGAGCAAAACCTTCTTCGTATGTTATTGGCAAAATGTATATGTTAACTTAATATGACTTAAACTTGGCTTAAAGTTGGAAAATTTCCAAATAATCGCATTGATAATCGCATATATTGAAACCTGATCAGTTCAGGGTTGCGGGGACCGATTTTAAAAATTTGAGTTGCATTTGAATCTTTTTTCATTTTAAATTTTCTGCTAAAAACTTCCATAGTGCTTTAAATAAATAAAATAGCTACTTAAGTATCGATCAAAAGTTTAGGCTCACCCCTCAGTATGGTGTATCGGCATAAAGTTTGGG
Organism: Uranotaenia lowii; assembly: GCF_029784155.1. NCBI lineage: Eukaryota > Metazoa > Arthropoda > Insecta > Diptera > Culicidae > Uranotaenia > Uranotaenia lowii. Next base: position 28,630,126 of record NC_073691.1, on the reverse strand, counting down.
ATCACGCGAAACATACAATTTAATTTCGTGCGTTTTTCTGTCATTAAACAACGTCTCACTAATCTGATAAGTTATCATGAGTAGCTCATGAGTTTTTTTTTTCGTTTTTTAGATATTTAATGCAAATGTTTTTTTCAGACTAACTTCGTTAAAACTTTAGATATAGTCAGATCATTTTTTGATAATGTTCACCAAATACTCGGCATGTTCAATAAATACCTGCAAACTTATTTCGACCATAACTGAGAGAGATTTTTACCACCTTCTACCGCTCCGTGCACAAGTGTGGATATTTGGCAACTCCTACTTCCCTTCCTCAGATGTCCACCTGAACATCCAATACTACATTTCGATTTCTTGGTATATTTTCATTGCAAGCTCCGATTTTTACAGAATGCATCTCCAAAGCCCATTTTTTTCTGAATTAAAAATATTAAAGATACCGGAACTGACAAGAAAATTTAAATTAAAAAGATACATTTAAATTTCAGAATTTTTATCTAAAAATAATTTATTATTTTGGAACGTTTTTGAAAAAAATAGCTTTGAATGTATTTGCCTCGACGTAGCAAAAATGATCGATTTTGATTTATTGATATGAAAAGATTCTTCATGATTTGGTAATTTTTCAGATTTTTCGAATTTTAATTAAGAAAAAAAAAATAAAGAAATACATCAAAAATGGCCAAACACATCAAATTAAAAATGTGTTTTCTCGAAATAAGTTTTTTTTTAGATTAATCATTTATTTTGCTTTCGAAGTCTCGTTTACTGAGATATTTTACGTCATTAGCTTTTATGCATTTACACGCCTTTGGCTCGTAAAGCATCATACATTTTGAGCCGTTATCACAATTAAAAATTTTTAACAATGATCAATAGTTTTTGTTAAAAAAAAAACATTCTTAAATTTTAAACTTTCAGAATTTGGGTAATTAAGTAAGAAATGGTTACGATGAAGTTGTTCTGAGACCAATTAAATTTTCTTAAAATACTGAAAATACTACTTCTGAAACTAGAGGTGATGGAAAAACATCTGATAAAAAATTGAATTCAGAAATTTATTTAAAAATTCATTTTTTTAAGCATAGGCTATAAACACTTGCCCATGTTTAAATTTTTCCCAGGTGAGATAAAACTATTCCGTCATCTCCGACTATTTTCTCGGAAAAAAGGCATTCGCTCAAGTTGAACATTCGGAAGACATTTTTCTAATTTTTACCAACACGGATGGATTTCAGGATTCACACCAATTATATCGTCGATACTGTTTAAGCTTATCTTCACAATAATATTTAAAATTTTGAGTAGAAATCCAGCCTGATAATTAAGGTAAAAAAATCCAATCTGAATCTAAAAGTTTGGCTATTTCAATTGCAACTGATTATGACTTTTCACTGAAATATTGAAATAGGATTAACTTTCAGAAATCAACTCTTTATTCAATATTCGTTTATTTCATTCAAACATTATACAAAAAGTTTGGAAATATTGAGAGCATGAAGAAAATATACTACTTTTCACTTTTTTTTTTATAAACTATTCGTTGCAAATTAGATACTATTTCTTTGGGTTCAGTTACAATAAAATAAAAAATCTAGTATGAGAGCTTGAAATTCACGAAAAAAAAAAACAAATAAAAATGAAGTTCCAAAAGCCTCATATCCAAGAATATGATTTTAATGATCTTATTTATTAACCTTTATTCAAAAATTGAAGAATTGAAATAAGAATTATTAATAATTTGACACCTTCGAACAACGATTCAGCAATATACCTCAGAAAAACAATTATATTCAGTTTTTTATTCAGAGCAATTATTAACGAACACTTTTCTCAAATGATTGTTTTGGAATTGTTGCAAATGAAAATCATCAAAATTTTGGTGAGGTTTTATAAAAGGATATCAAAATAAGTATATTGGGAAAATTTACTTAAAGTTTTCACTTTTTATCTCTAATTTAAAATTTTTCAAATTAGAATCCTCCAAAATACATGTTTTATTTACAACTGTAAACCCTCCCTCCCTCTTCCACTCTGTTTCTCAAAATAAACGTTTTTTCATCAAATTTTTACGATCCATCTTATTGACTGAATTTTGAAAATTTGGAAAATCACCCCCCCCCCCCCCCCCCCCCAAGAGCCAACTCTAGGACCGCCCCTGCTATAGGAGTAATTTCAGTTTTATATGGCTAACATCATAAAATTGGCACTTTATAAAATAACTTTGAAATTATTTATATTATCTTGTTTGTTATTCCCATTTTAACCGATTCGACGACTTTTCTTGATGGAAAATATTGTTGAATAAGCATCAATTTGTCATGAGTAATGCATAATTACCTAATGATACTCGCCGCTACCGACAAAGTTGGCAGTCCGCAACTCAGCCGGATGATTTTTTTTTTGATTCTTTCAATTATATTTGCAAAAATCAAGGTAAAATCTTTGTCTTAGCAATATTTTGATGATTGGTAAAACTTGTGTTTTACAAAAAAAAAATCAGAGCACCTGGCATCCCAGCCAGCCAGCAACCAACCAACAGCCAGCTGTCAAATTTCGGCTGCGTTTCGCCCCCACCACCGCATCCAACCCTCGTCTACTTTTTGCCAAAGTGAAA